>NC_046659.1:125554342-125625280 GCF_010883055.1 Belonocnema kinseyi | reverse complement strand
ATAATGATAGAAAATTGCAGTTTTTTCAAAATTTTTCACTTCTTGTACAATTTTTAATTAGTGTATAGGGTGAACAATCCATTAGAGTATACAAAATTAATTCTTTAAACAATTTATTATCATTTTAAATAATATTATCTGTAAATAATGTCAGAAAGATGCGGTTTTGTCACAAATATTCAACTTTTTGTCCACTCTTCACTTAGGGTTTTGTAATATTCATTGAAATTTAACAGACGTAATTATTTAAACAAATTATTATTGTTAAGAACTATCTTCTCCTGTAGTAATGTTAGATAGTTGCGGTGTTTCTGAAATTCTGCAGTTCTTATGAACTTTTCACTTACTTAGTAAAGTAATAAAATGTACAAGCTAACAAACATAATTGTTTAAACAATTTATTATAATTTATATTTATCTTTTCTTTGATAATTGCTACAAAGTTGTAATTTTTTTCTGAATTTGTTAACTTTTTGTCAACTTCTTAATTAGTGAGTTAATAATTAATGCAAGTTAGAAACAGATATTAAGTACTAATATTAATTTGAACAAAAAAGCTCGAAGGAAATATTTCAAGGAAAATATGATTCTCTCTCTTAATAAAAAACAATAATAAATAATTTAAAAAATTTATTTAAACATGCAATTAGCACCAAAACCTTGAAAAATCAATTTTGTACTTACGGGGTTTCTTGGGAACCTGTAATCAGTCTAATCTAAAACAAACTTATGGGGGTGATATCAAAAAAATAATATTTGATTCGTATTTTATGGTTAATTGTGAAGAGAAATGTTAAGTTTGATCTCGATTTAGTTAATATTGACGGTTCTAAATTAAATTTATAAAAACGTCTCTTTATCTTATAGAAAATGCGTATTAAACCTCATAGGGTTTGCGCCAACTTTAAATACAATTTAAAAAAATTAATTTTTTATTTTTGAGTTGAATCGAACAAATTTTTCTGGCATGCATAAAAATTCGAAAAAGATATTCTCCTAGTAGACGACCCGCAATAATTAGATTCCTGGATAGAAAATTTATCCCTCTATATTTCTCTTTCAAAAAAAATCCAAAACATTCAATTAAAGTCCCATTTGTCCGCTCGAAAAGTAGACATACGTCAGAAAATTGTTCTAGCAATTTGGTCCTAATAGTCGATTAATGAAAGAACAATATGGGTTCTCGTGATTACGCATACCCTGAAAAAATTGGATCGTTTAGACAGCTGCGAGCTTATCCAACAAAAGGCCGGCATTTAAGAGCAAACCTGCGTTCAGATAACGTAATAGAGACCACGTGATCGCATGTGGGTGCAACCGCTTCCTATGCTTTAGAAAAATTCATGCCCTTGCTTTCGTAACGCAAAATTATGGGTTTCAAAACCGCAAACATAACCCCAACCCCCGCAAACCTAAAAGGGTTTTTGTTTGAAATTTCTACTTTTCCGGGTGGCACATTCACTGTAGTTGTAGTTGTGTATTACTGTATTCTGTATCGGACATAATGACTGTGCATGTTCAGAGGGGGGTGGAAATGCTTATTTCAAGCCGGTTCGAAATCAGAACTGCAATTATATATTACCCCCTTTTATTTGTGCGAGTTGACAATTTCGAGTCTTATAAAGCGGTTTGGATAGTCAATTGAAAGACTACACTGAAAAAAAATTTGCATTGAATCAAGTAGGCTAATTTACTTGCCTGATTTTACTTGAAAGAAGCAAGTATTTTCTTTTTACAAGGGACCGATTTTCTTGAATCAAGAAAATAATAGAATCAGAACAACTATTTGAATCAAGAATATATTCACTCTAAGCAAAAAACTATTGAGTTAATTTGTTTCATTATACTTATTTGCGTGAAGTTTAATAACATATTGAATTAAGAATATAAGATTCTCATGATAAGTAACTAAAACTCTAACAAAATTCTTGATACAAGTAAATTCATATACTTATTTTGACTACTATTTTAATTGAAACAATGTTCACGTTCTTGAGACGAGAAAATGAATGTATTCAGCGAAGAAATAATTTTTCTTAGAATAATGCTTGAATATTTTCCTTCAAATAATTATTTATTTGAAACGAATATCAGATTTACTTTGAAGATGCATATGTTATCAAAATAGAATCACATCAGGTTTTTCAATATAAAAACTGTAGACTTGATACAATAGACATTGCGCACATATTATGACAATTAATATATTAGTCTAAATTAATTTAATTCTTACTGCAAAAGTATCTTATTAAGTTGACATGGTATGAAGTTGGTTCTCTTCGCCGCTAACAATTATTTTGAAATTCAATAATATTTATAAAATTCAAAACATTGGTGCACATAATCAATTTTATTTATGCGAATGTAGATAGGAATTTGCAACTTTCATAAACTACAAACTTTACGCTGACACACAAATCAAATTACTCATAAAACTATTTAAAAAATTATAAGTTTATTGCGTGGGTACGTTTTGGTTGGTGAGAATTTAAGATTTTAAAATAGGTTTAAAAAAATGTTTTTAATTTTGAAATAATTATGCAAGACTCAAAAGTAATTTCATTCTTAAAATTATTAAAAGGTTATAAATGTACTGCGTCTATAATTTTTTTCGCTGATTATTTGTATGTATTAATCTACTTAAAATTAAACCATTTCGAAATTTTTTAACAGTGAAACATTTTTGTAAATAATAAAAAATAAATATATGACAGCATAAAACAAAGTTATAAGCTTTCAAAAATGCTTAAAAATACAATTTTTACATTTTCTTGATAATTTAAAAAAATGTTATCCGTTTATAAAGCAAAATATTCAATGAAAAAGAATTCAATAACATTTTCAAAAAGTTTATTAAGAATGCATTTCATTTTATGAAAGTGTAATCAGAAAATTGACAATTAAAATTTTTTCAAATAAAATAATTGAGAATGCAAGGAGGAAACAAATAAATATTTTTCATCTCACCACCGTAATGCCCTATTACTTTAACCTGCAATTTCTTGCAACAAACGTTTCTTTACCGAATTCTTTTTTCTTCTGATTTCGAAGTATTTTATACTTGAAATAAAAATAAAATATCGAGCACTTTTTTAAATGGGTAATATTTAAACTAGTGATCAATTTTTTTTTTACATATTTTAAATTATTATTATTTTTTTTTGAAATTGTTATTTTAATTTAAAACTGAATTAAAAAGTACTATAAAAGAATTAAATAAATCGAAAACTGTGTGTTTTACAGAGGTTTTTAAAAATCAGAAAATATTTATTTGTCACTGAGGTTATTGAAGCGTTTTTCAACTCAAAAGTTATTAATTTTTTATAAGCTTTAGATCGTTTTTAAGCGGATTCCATTTTTTTAGAAAAAAGTATTGAGCCCTTTGTAAAATAAGTGAAGTTCAATTATTTTTTGCACATTTTGAATTGTTGTTTTAAGAAAGCAATTCCATATTCAAATCTTAGTAAACAATGTATGATTAAAGAATTCGATAAATTAAAAACTTTGCGGTTTATGAAAATTTTCGTATAGCAGAACATTATTTTTTGTTATTGATGTTATTAAAGAATTTTTGTACATGCAACTTTTCTTTATCATTCATTACCTTTGGGTCGTTTTTAAGCGTTTTAAATATTTAGAAACAACAAGTGTTAAGTCCCTTGTTAAATAAGTGAAACTTACTTCGGTTTTTCACATATTTTATATTATTGTTTAAGAAATTTTCTTTTTCATTGAAAATTGAGTAAGAGAGTTTTATATACAATAAAAGAGTTGGATAAATTGAAAACTGCGCATTTTATGGAGACTCTTTGTTTATTGTTTATTACTTTTAGATATTTTATAACATTTTTAAATATATTAAGAAAGCAAAAGCATAGAGCCTTTTATGAAATAAGTAAAATTCAATTCTAAAATATTTATAAATAAAAAATGGCATATTAAAGTCTCTCGAAAATTTTCAAGTATCATCAGAAAAATGTTTTCTTAAAAGAAACGTTGAGTTCCACAAAGATTAGTTTGAAGCTGGTTGAGGCTCACCATACGACTTCGTACGATACTGCCTTGAAATTCTTACTTGAGATTTTGTCACTGAGATCCAAGTGCTTCGATAGCGAAGTCGGTAGAGTGCGCTGTTAGGGCACTAGTTTAGGTAGCTTAGGTAGGGTTCGATTCCTCGTGGAATGCGATTTTTCAAAGCGATTAAGCGTGCGATTATATTTGTAAGTAGTGTGCGAGAATTACGTGTTTTAATAATTTAAAAAATGAAGATTATATAACCATAATTTCGAAAATAATTTTTTTTTTCGTTGAGAAATAATGTTCAGTTGCGGCTAATTCTATTGATCGGATATTTCATATTCTTAGATTAAGAAGATATATTCTTGAAGTGTATCAGAAATGATTTCTTGGAAGTGAAATATGTTCTGCATTTGAATACATCTCTAATAAAGTTTTTAAATAATAAAATGCGATATTCTATCTAAGAATACATTTTCTCAGATTAAGAAAATGTACGCTTGTTCCAAGCATACGGTAGCAAGTATTTATTTATTTGGAACAAACTCATATTCTATCGTCCCCATTCGTACCTGCGATTGACTTGAATTAAGTAACTTTTACTTTATTCAAGAACAATTTTTTTTCGGTGTATACCATTTAATTTAATATAATACAAATGCCAAGTTGGGAAATCGGAAATGGAAAGAGCTGTTATTTGTTATAAGTTACTGAATTTTCGATAATAACGGGAGTGAGTTTTTTTTCATTCTGAGCAGATAGGCTTTTTTACGTTTTTTTTTTTTTTTCACGGGAAGAATATTCTAATCAGCCCTGTGCATCTCTCCATATTTATGATTTTAACTTGACCCTGCAACTGTCCTAAGTTGATTAGTTCCTAATATCTCCAACGCGGTGCTAGTTGTCCCATCACTCCCTGTTTTTACGTAGAAATGATAGAAAGCAATGAGATTGAATCACTTTTTAAAATTTTTTAGTAAACAAAATGTTATTTCCATGCAAAAAAATTCCTGAAATTAAAACAATGTAACTCATTTAACATTTCAACATACTTTTCTAATCATTTTTTAAGAATACTAAAGACAAAGTATGATTTATATGGTCATACAATAATCCTCGCAAAGTGGAATATATCTTAGATTTGAATTTGAATAAAAAGTAAAATATGATTCTTAAAGTTTATTTTTCGTTTGAGAAATATAACTTAGAATCAAATTATCTGTTCATTTTTGAAGTTTTCCTAATTTTTTAGTAACAAATATTTTAAACAAAAAAAATTGTGAAGAGTTTAGAAAAACTGGTTTAATTTTTTTAACACATTTTTTATTCAAGATTTTTATTTCAAAAATTGTTTATTGTTGATTCATAAAATTAAACAACTCTTTGAAACTGTTTAAAAGCAGAAATGCGAAAAATAAAAAGTTTACAAACTTCAAGTTTATAAGAAAAATTTAAGGTTGCTCAAATAATATATTAAATAAAAATAAACAATGAATTAAAGGTGTCCAGCTCTTTGATATACAAAATATAATGTATAGATATGTACAGATTTCAGAAAAAAATGTTTTCTAAGAATATTGAAAAGTCTAAAGAGAATGAAAATATTTCTTAAAATTCGTGGGAAATTTAACTGATATTTAATTTAAAAAAATAAATTTCAAGGTAAAATTGAAAAAGATGTCAAAACATTTTTAATTATTTCCTAAAATTTCAAAAAAGAATGTGGACGATTTTAAAGCAAAATTTTTCACATAGAAAGACTACAACGTTTTATAAAAAATTCGAATAAGTATAATAGATATTTAGAAAATTTAAAAAGATTAAAAATTAATTTAAAGCTTAAAAAGATTTCCAAAAAGTTAATAATGTGAACATTTCTTAATAGTTGTAAGTAAACATTGTAATGCTTCTTGAGCATTTTGCAAGCTATCACGATAGTAAAAAACATATTTTTAAATTCATGGGATAACTTAAGATGATTTTTATTAAAAAGAATTAATATTAAGAGAATATTTATAGAGACGTTAGAATATTTCAAAAGATTTCAAAAATTGTCAAAACAGGATCTGGAAGATTTGGAAACAATTTTTTATTTTCAGAACTTAAAAAAGAATTTTGAAAAATTTTTATTTTAAAATATTAATTTTTAAATAAAATGTGAAAGTTTTCAAAACAATTCTACAAATGTAGAAAAAAAATATTAGGAATTGAGGAAATATATTTTTACTCTAAAGTTGATGGATGTATGCTGAAACTGAAGATGTAATCTTTTTTTCGAAAAAAAAATAAATTTTGTATGCATTTTAATTGACCTAAAAATACCTTATACAAGACAAACTTAAAAAAACGTAATATTTTCCCGTATTCACGATCAACTTTTCTTAATTCGTACAGATTCTTAAAAAATAAAAATATTTAGCTCACAAACTTTATAAAGTAATTTTTGAAGTCGACAGATGACTTATGAAATTTTATGGCTTTTATAAAAAAATAGTTTCTCCTCTCTAAATTCAATTGGAAATCCGAGAGTAATTTAGCAGATTTTTTTAGAAACTAGTCTCTAAGTTTATTATAAATTTTTTCAGTCACTAAAGTCTATGAATTTGAATGAGAATTAAAAATATATATATTTTATCTTCTTATACTTAAAATTCAGTACATATCTAGGTGGAATTAAGGAAAAAATAATAAATTCAATAATTAAATAACAATTAATTAAATAACAAATAATAAAATAAATGAACTATATTAAATTCAATGTGAAACGCTTCAGGTTCCAATAAGAATGTTGAATTCTGAACAAGATTGGTGAGTTTCTAACTAAATAGAAAATAGCTGAATTTTCTACCAAAAAGATAAATTTTTAAACAAATAGAGTAATTTTCTACCGAAAAGACGAGTTTTCGACAAAATAAAATAATTTTTAACCAATTAGTTAAATTTTCAATGAAATCGTTTAATTTTGAGCTAATACAGATCAATTTGCAACACAAATCGAATAGTTAAACTGTCAGTAAAAAAGTAATTAATTTTAAAAAAAAATTATGAATTTTGAACTAAGACTATGAATCTTTATCTGGCATTATTAAATTTTGAACAAAAAAGATGAATTTTTAACCAAAAAAATTTATTTTTTTCAAAATACTTAAATTTTCGAAAAACAAAATTCAGCAAAAAATTGAATATTTGTAATTGCAGTTTTTAAAATTAATTTTCAACCCAAGAAATGCAATTTGAATTAAAATAATTAAATAAATTGTAATAGTTACATTTTTAGTTAAAAATTTTTTTAAACAAAAATAAACTAATTTTGAAGTCAGTAATTACATTTTCAAACAAAGTGATCAGATTTCAACTAAAAACGGAATAGTTAAATTTTTAATGACGAAAAATGTTGAACCAAAAAAATTGATTTTCAGCCAAACTGATTAATTTTCAACTAAAATGATAAATCTTCAAGTGGAATAGTCCAATTTAAAAAAAAAAAGATGAATTTCTAATTAAAATGAATGATTAATCTTTAAATAGAATAGGTGAATTTTCAACTAACAAGATGAATAAAGGAATAAAAAAAAATACATGGATTTTCAACTAAAAAAGATAAATTTGCAACCAGCAATTGAATAGTTAAATTTCCAGTTAAAAAAATTGTGTTTAAAAAAGGAGATGCATTTTTTAATAAAATGATAGAATATTTAAATGAAATAGTTAATTTTTCACTTAAAAATATAAGACATTCATCAAAAGAAAAAAGTAATTTTGAAAGCAATATTTACATTTTAAAATAAAAACGATGATTTTTTGACTAAAATGATGAGTTTTGAACTGGAATAGTTGAATTTTATAACTAAAAAGATGAATTTTAAACCAGGAAGATTAACTGCTTTCAAAACAGATTAATTTTCTTAAAAATACGCGGATTTTCATCTAAAATGATAAATATTTAACAAAGAAAAACATATTTTTGAAATAAATAGTTACATTTCCTAAAAGAGTGATGAATTTTCAACAGGTTGTTAATCTTGACCTAAAATAGTTCAATTTTAAACAAACTTTAAAAAAATGTTTAACAGCAACAAAAACTTCAAGAAAATATCTTATTTTGCAACTAAGGAGATAAGTTTTTAATAAAAATTTTGAATCTCCAACCAAAAAAATTATTTTAAAAAAAGAGTTCAACTTTCAACCAAGTAATTAAATTTTTATTCCGAAAGAGAATAATTCTGAAGGAAACATGTTATATTTGATATTTGAAACAAAAAATATTTTAATTTTTAATCAAAAACAGTTAAATAAAAAAAAGAAACTTTTTTAAAGAGAGAAAAAATTGCTGCTTCATTTGATATTTTCTTTTTATTTATTTTTTATTATTTTAGTTTTGTTCATTGGAAATTCAAGTTTTTAATTTTGTTATTTTCGCAGATTTTCAGCTAAAATGATAAATATTTAACAAAGAAAAAATTATTTTTGAAGGAGATAGTTACATTTCCAAAAAGAGTGATGAATTTTCAACAGGTTGTTAATCTTGATCTTGAATAGTTAAATTTTAAACCAAATTTTAAAAAAATGTTTAGCAACAACAAAAATGTCAACAAAATATCTTATTTTGTTACCAAGGAGATTAGTTTTTAATTAAATTTTGAATCTCTAACCAAAAAAATTATTTAAAAAAAGAGTTCAAGTTTCAACCAAGTAATTAAATTTTTATTCCGAAAGAGAATAATTCTGAAGGAAACATGTTATATTTGATATTTGAAACAAAAAGGATTTTAATTTTTAATCAAAAACAGTTGAATTATAAAAAAAAAACTTCTTAAGAGAGAGAAAAAATTGCTGCTTCATTTGATACTTTCTTTTTATTTATTTTTTATTATTTTCGTTTTGTTAATTGGAAATTCAAGTTTTTAATCTGGTTATTTTTTAATATTATTACATTTACAAGGATATGTTTCCTATGATGAAGCGTTTATGAATTCCAATTTAAGACTGTAAAATTTTGGATATTAGATTTAAAATCGTAAATTTTAAACTATGAATAAAATTTTGGCAAATAACATAACGCACTTTTTCAAATTCGTGTCTTATTTTTGCAAATGAAATTTCGTTGTAATCGCCAAGAAGCGTAGATTTCAAAAATAATATTTCAAAATTACTGATTAAAAATTTTAAAAAAATGTTATTTCTTATTTTATTCCTCCTTAGTAAAAAGGACCCCGCTGGAAAGGGTCGGTGAAAGCGTCTCGCGATCACTCAGTGATTTGAGGGGAAGTTGAGTAGAGCGTCACACGAACAGGTAGACGGCGGTCAAATGGACACTGTCCAAAAATCAGAACCCCTTTGCTAATCTTCAAGCTGCTCATTTTCAGTTTCGCTGCTGACAGAAAATTTGTCCTAATTTGCAGACTATAAAAAGGACATCTGGACATCAGAAAAGGAGTGAAACTAATTATGGTGATGATTTTAATGACATGTCCAGCAAGCTTTTGACCATTATTCGAAATCTCAGCTGTCAATTGGTCACTCACCCACATCTGTCCAGGATTAGAATCATTAGGATATTTGACACTCTTCTTTTTGAAAATCCGAAACATAAAGGGCATCAAACTTCATAGCAAAGAAAATATCCCATGTTCCAAAAGACGAAAAGGTCCTTCAGATTGGAATGTTTAACACAAAAGAGCAATTTTTTATCCAAAAAGACTGAAAATCCACAAAATAATTGAATTTTTTACCATAAAATATAAATTTTTAACAAAATAGTTGACTTTCAACAAAAGAATCCAATTTTTAACAAAATAATAGAACCAACAACCAGAAATTATTGATTCTGAACCACAAATATTATACTGGACTTTTCATTTAAAAATAATTAACTTTCAACAAAAGAAAAAGAATTTTCAAATTAAAAAGTTGGCTTTTGACATAAAAGATGAATTTTCTATCAAAATACGAATTTTCAACAAAACGTTACAATTTTGAAATATTAATTTTTATTTATAATATCTTTTTATGTCTCCTTCGTTTGCTAATTTTAAATTTTCGTATTTTATATATTTGGTGAACTTATGTACTTAATGAAATTATAAAAAAGGTGGAATTGTAAAGAACTACAAAATATTTAATCTTAATATATTTCTTCACTGGTCTGATAATAATTCCAACGCTTCAGTCTTGTAAGTTTCTACGTATTTTAATTTTTTTATCTAAGTGAAAATAATTTTTGAAAATAAATTTTCAGAAGTTCTATAATGAATTTTAACATGAAGTGAAAGAATTTTTTATTTTATGTTCTTATACTTGAAATTAAGTACATACCTGTTAAGGTAAAATTAATGTGAATACTATATTAAAAATCTGATTTAAACCGATTCAAATTTCTTACTTTTAAAGTAAGAATATTGTATTTTCAACAATATAGATAAATTTTAAACCAAATAGTTAAATTTTTAACTAGATTTCAATCAAAATTGAATGTTTTAAATTTTCACTTCAAAAAATTAATTTTTCAGCAATAAAAATTGAGTGAATGAATCTTGAATTGGGATAGTCAAATTTTCAACCAAAAAGATTAAATGCTACGAAAAAAACAACAATAAATTCTTAGGAAAAAATTGAATTGTTAAATTGTCATTAAAAAAAATTATTGCTCAACCAAAGAGATAAATTTCCAACTAAAATAATTAATTTTAAACCGAAATTATTAATTTTTAACCAAGTTGATTAATTTCTACCAAAACAGATGAATTTGTATTTAAAAAAGATAATTTTTTAACTAGAAACTGAATGTTTAAATTTGTAGTAAAAAAATAATGTTCCGCTAAAGAGATGAATTTTCAAATAAAATTATGGAATATTTAACTGCAATAGTTACTATTTTCTGTTTAAAAAAAACTAGGTGATGATTTTTTTCCTAAAATGAGAAATCCTTAACTAGAGTAGTTGAATTTTAAACCAGATAGATAAATTTTCATGTGTGATGAATCTTTAACCAGAGAGAGTAATTAAATGTTTAACTAAAATAATTAATTTTGAAGAAAAAAATTAACTTCTACAAAAAAAGACGAATTTTCAACTAAAAAGGATCATTTTTATCTAAGAATTGAATAGTTACATTTTCAGTTTTGAAAAATTAATTGTCAACAAAATAGTGAAAGTTTCAACTAAAATAGTGAAATTTTCAGTTTAGAAAAATTAATTTGGAACGGATAAAAAGATCAAATTTTCAACAAAATGCTTAAAGTTTCAACTGCAAGGGTTAAATTTTCAATAAAGAAAATTAATTTTGAGCCATGTAAAAAACGAATTTTCAACCAAATATCTCATTTTTTAACCAAAAAGATGAATTTTCATTAAAAATTATATATCTTGAACTGAAAAAAGACTTTAATTTGGAATAAAAAACAGTTTATTTTAACCAAAAAAGACGACTTTTCGATATGATTTGTGTTTCCAACTAAAAAAGATTTTCAGTCAAGCTAAAAAATCAGTTTTTAACCAAAAGTAACAAATTTCCAACAGCGCAGTTAAATATTTAATACAAAATATGAATTTTCAATCAAAAAGATTAATTTTAAACCAAATAGTTTAATCTTCTACCAAACGGTTAAGTTTTTAAGACAAAAAGGCGAATTTTTTACATAACAGCTGAATTCTTGATTCAAAAATATGAAATTTGAACAAAAAGTCAATTTATGAAAAAATTTTGAATTTTGAATTAAAATTATGATTCTTTAACAACAGCAAAAATGAATATTTTACAAATTAGTTCCACTTTAAACCAAGCTGTTAATTTTTCAACAACAACAAATTATTCTCAGCGAAACGTGTAATGTTTAATGTTTTAACAACAACAAAATTTTAATTTTAAATAAAAAAACAGTTGGATTTATAAAAAAAAAAAGTATTTTCAACGCAATAGTTGAATCCTTGATAAAAACAGATTAATTTTCAGACAATCAGTTGCATTTTTTTACCAAAAAGGAGGAATTTTCGAACAAGAAGATTAATTTTTTACCAAAGAAGATCAATCAAATTTTTAACAAAAAATAGAATAGTTTTATTCTTAGAGAAGAAAATTATTCCAAAACAAAAAATAACTGATTTTTAACAAAATAGTTTCGTTTTCATCCAAGGACGTGAATTTCCAACTGAAAGGGTGAATCCTAGCTAAAAGTAATTTATAAGAAAGGGTTCAATATTCAACCAAGGAGTTGCGTTTTTGAGCGGAAAGTTTATTTTTTATAACCAAAAGATTCAGTTTCTACAAAAAAGGATGAATTATCAACAAAATACATAAATTTTTATCAAAAAAATTAAAAATTTCAATTTAAAATATGAATTTCCAACCAAGACTGAAATAGTTATATTTTCAGATGAAAAAATTAATTATTGACAAAAAAAAGTTTCCGAAAATATATTTTTTTAACATAAATATAAATTTTTAACAAAAAAGTTCAGTTTTAACAAAAAAGACGAAATTTTTACAAAGCAGATGAATTTTCAGTTTAAAAATTAATTTATGACCAAAAAGTTGCATTTTTAATCAAAAGTATGAATTTTTAATTAAAGAGATTGATTTTCTAGAAAAAAATAGGAATTTTCAACAAAATATACGAATTTTTACAAGAAAAGGTCAATTTTTAATTAAAAATTTCAACTTTCAACTATAAATGGAGTAGTGGCATTTTCGGATAAGAAATTAACTTTTTAAACAATTTTTAGCAAAATAGATCAATTTTCAACCAAACTGATGAACTTTCAAATAAAATGATGAATTTAAAAAAACAATGCGTTTTCAAAAAAAGAGTTCAACGTTCAACTAGAAAGTTTAATTTTTAACCAAATGGTTGATTTTTTATCCAAGCAGACTTATTTTCCACCAAAATAGAGTTATCACAAAATAAATGAGTTTTCAACGAAATACTTTAATGCTCAACTAAAAAAGATGAATTTTCAACCGAACAAAATACATTTTTTAACTCAAAATATAAAAAAGTTAAATAAGAAATTTAAAAAAGGGGAAAAGAGTTTATACATGGCCCCTAATTTATTAAGTTATATCTGCCGTCTAAGTTAGTCTTAATTTGACGTAAATGCTTTTAAATGAAAAAAAACTTTACAGAGTTTAATTAGATGTACATATTCTCATACTTGTACCAAATTTTGTTAACAGTTAATTATTTAATATTCGATTGGCAGTTATATAAAATTCTATTTATATTTCAAATTCAAAAATCTTAGGTGGACCAGCTTCAGTCCCACATTACATTTTGAAGGAGGGATCACCAAAAGGTTAAAAATTGTCACAAGAGGGAGGAGTGAGTCAAAAAACAGTAAAAAAAGCTTCATGCAATAACCTCGAAGCCATAAACGCGTGACAAAAACATATCAAGGCACTTTCGAGATTGCAGAGAGTTGTCATCCGTGGGTCGCTCCGTGTTCTCAAGACACGCGAGGATTTCGCTAGCGTTTAGATGCTCCCTTAGTAAAACCATCGCCAGCTATATCGCTGAGATGGTCACACAACCGATTAAAAAAAATGTTTGTATCGACTCAAATATATTAAATTCTTATCCTCTGGATATACTATATTAATACTTATAATGCATCCGAGAGTAATTTTGGGGAAAAGGAAGATTGCTTGGCTGCACATCATATTAGGAAGGAAGAGATTTGCATATTCATGTATTTCCTTCTTGTACCTGTTAATTTCGAGCTCAGTCTCGAGCTCAGTTTTACACGTTTCTCAGTGTCACGAATACACTTAAGGTTTTGAGACGTGGTCAATCACCGGCGTATCATTGTGATTACACGGTACTTGAGTTCATTCGTAAGCGTTGCTAAAGCCGCACTTTCTTCTCCTTTGTAATGCAAAGGGCCCTTTGGGCACACGTGCATGTCTTTCCACATCCGAAACCAAGGCACTAAATCAACTTTTCGTAAAAAATGTTCTTCATTTTCCTCGCATCATTTTAAATCGGCGTTTAATTTAGGTACACTAAAAAAAATGGTTTAGCTGGCCCAGCTAAATGCTTAGCTGGATTTTGTCTTGCAAGAAAATATAACTGTGTCATCTAGCTTTCTACCTGTTTTAGCTAAATTTGAGGTCTAGAAATAATCTAGATAAAGCTAGATAATTTGCTGGTGTCGTGAAAAGTTTGTTGTATCAACAAGTCCAAATAAACAACAACGAATTAAATATAAAAAATGTATAGTCTGTCTGTATGTCCAAAATAGCAACAATCACAATTTAGACAGTTAAATTTATAAACTACATTCCTTTTTTAAAATATCTAATCTGTTTTTGGAAGATGGAAACAAAATTTAGTTAGATTTAAATGGTCTGAGAATAACTTTAATGCAGAAGGGGCGGAGCATTTTTTTCTAGATGGGGCAGGAGAATAAATTACAATATTGAATAACACAGTTTGTGCATAGTATAATTATTATTATTACACCATTAAGCCATTTCCCTTTCGGGGTAGGCGTGACTCACTCGGCAGGGGAAAGGAGTAGTGTGTGGAAGGGATAGAGATTTTTCAGATTGATCCAGAATTCTCGTGCTATTTAAGTAAATAACACGTTCGTTCCGCAACACTGCTCCGACCCCGGTTGCTGATCAATCTCTCTAGCAATCACCCCAAGCGAAGAACCTCACGAAGTCGTTGTGTAAGGTTCCCCACTTGGGTCCATTAATAGCCACGGTTTTTGTTTCAGGCGTCATTCACTCTACTGACACTCTTTTTATTAACTATTTGCCGCCATACTTTCCTGTCCTGGCATACTTCTCTAGCTTCTTTTATGTCCATGCATTTTTTCATGCAGACTCTCGTGTTTCTGTGACTTAATAATATTATAATAAATAGTAAATAATAAATACAGCTATAACATTCATATTGCCAAAGATCTAAATAATTTCACAACTATTTTAAAAATATTACAAATATTTCGCAATTTTGTTTAAAGATTTCAGAAAGATTCAACAACGATTTCAGTTTTCCAGTTTTTCGCTAAGAATTTCGGATAGACTTAAAAGATTTTACAAATAGACTTCAATGATTTCTCAAATATTATGAAATATTTCTAATATTTTGCAGATTTCTAAAGATTTCAGACAGATTTCACAAGGATATCACAAAATTTTCACTGATCTCACAAAAATTTTCGGATAGACTTGAAAGATTTTACGAAGACTTCCGAAATTTCCCAAACATTTCCAAAGATTTCGATGATTTCTCAAAGATTAAACAGTTTTCAAATATTTCGCAAAGACTTCACAAAAGTTCCAATAATTTCACAACTATTATCAAATATTTCGAAAATATTTTTAATGTTTCGCAAATTTCTAAAGACTTCAGACAAGTTTTACAAAGATTTCACAAACACTTTAATTATTTCTCAAATATTTCACAAATATTTCTCAAATTTAAACAATTTCACAAATATTATCAAATATTTTTTAAATATTTATAATATTTTACAAAGATCTCAATGGTTTTCTAAATATTTCACAAGTATTTCAAATGTTTCGCAAAAAATTCGGATAGTTTAAAATATTTTACAAAGACATTAATGGTTTCCCCAAAAGGTTAACAGTTTAAATAATATACCAAATATTTCAAAAAATATTTTTAATATTTTATAAAGATTTTAATGATTTTCCAAAGATTTTAAAGATTTCACAAAGATTTCAATTATTTCTTAAAAACTTCGGATAGATTTGAAAAGTTCTCAAAGATTTCAAGCACTTTCCAAAGATTTCAAAAATATTACCGAATATTTTTTTAAATGTTTCGCAAAGATTTTTAAAGAATGCACAAAGATCTCACGAATACTTCACTAATATTTCACAAAGATCTCAAATATTCCCCAAAGATTTCAGAGAGACTCTAAAGATTTCACAAATACTTCTATTATTTCGCAAAGATTTCACATAGATTTCACATGTTTAACAAAGATTTAAATGATTTTTAAGGAATTAACAAATATTTCACAAAGACTTTAATGATCTCCTAAAGATCTTTAAGATTTCACAAAAATTTCTAATATTTCACGAACATTTCAATGATTTCCCAAAGACTTTTAGAGTGTTCATAAAAAGACTTCAATCATTTTCCAAAGACTTCACTAGGATTTAAATCATTTCACAAACATTACACAATAATTTGAAAATTTTTAAAAAGACATCCCAAAGTTTAAAATAATTTCACAAATATTACCAAATATTTAAAAAAAATTCACACAGAGTTCAAATATTTTGCAAAGATATCAGATATATTTTTAATATTTTACAAAGACTTCTATTATACCACAAAGATTTCAGATAGATTTCAAATATTGACCAAAGTTTTCAGTGATTGAACAAAGATTTCAATGATTCCGCAAAGATTACACAATAATTTGAAAATTTTTAAAAAGACATCCCAAAGTTTAAAATAATTTCACAAATATTACCAAATATTTAAAAAAATTTCACAAAGAGTTAAAATATTTTGCAAAGATATCAGATATATTTTTAATATTTTACAAAGACTTCTATTATACCACAAATATTTCAGATAGATTTCAAATATTGACCAAAGTTTCAGTGATTGAACAAAGATTTCAATGATTTCGCAAAGATTTCAAATATTTCGCAAAAATTTCAGATAGATTTCACAAAGTCTTATATTATTCTAAAAAGATTTCAGATAAGTTTCAAAGATGAGACAAAATTTTTAATGACTTCACAAAGCTTTCAAATATTCCGCAAAGATTTTTAGAGAGTTCACAAAAAGACTTCAATTTTTTTTCAAAGATTTTACAAATATTTCATTAATATCACAAACATTACCAAATAATTTGCAAATTTTTTAAAGAGAAATCACTCAGTTTAAAATAATTTCACAAATATTACCAAACATTTTGGAAAGATTTCACTTAGAGTTCAAATATTTTGCAGGGATTTCAGATAGATTTCAAATATTGACCAAAGTTTTCAAAGATTGAAAAAAGATTTCAATGATTTCGCAAAGATTTTAAATATTTTTAAAGAATTCACAAAGATTTCAATACTTTCACAAACACTACCAAACACCTCGCAAACATTTTAAAGGAATTTTCAAAGATTTCACAAAGATTTAAAAAGTTTAAATGATTTTCGAGAGATTTACCAATGATTTAAATAATTTCACAAATATTACTAACTATTTCAAGTGCTTTGAAAATATTTACAAATATTTGTCAGACTTGATAAAATTTCAAGAATTTTCCGAGGATTTCATAAAGATTTTAAAAACATTTTCATATTTTGCAAAGATTTTGGATAGATTTAGAAGATTTCTCAAACACTGATATTTGTTTACCAAGACTTCTATTATTTCACAAAGATTTGAGATAGATTTCAAAGTCGGAAAAAGATTTCAAATATTTCGCAAAGTTTTCAGATAAAATTTAAAGTTCGCACAAAGATTACAATGATACCCCAAAAATCTCAAATATTTCGAATAGATTTAAAAGAGTTCATAAAGTCTTCAATGATACCAAAAAAATTTCAATAATTTCAAAAATGTTACCAAATTTTAAAAATTTTTTACCAAATTTAACAAATTTTACCAAATGTTTCGAATATTTCTTGCGAAGGTTTGCAAATATTTGACAAAGGTTACAATAATATCTCAAGGATTTTATAAAGACTTCAAAAAGGTTTCAAATATTTCGCAAAGGTTTCGGATAGATTTAAAATATTTTAGAAAGATTTCTATTATTTCGCAAAGATTCCAAACAGATTTCAAAGATTGAACAAAGCAAGAAAGAATTGAAAGATTCCCAATTGAGCTGAGATATAATGACTGCTTCTTCCATTTGGTTGAAATTTTTATTATTAAATTTAAAAAATGTGGAACTTAGAAAAAACTCAATAGCATTTAAAAATTCATCTGTTGGTACGAGTATAATGAGCGATTTCGTCCCATTTGTTTTTGATATAAAATAACTGGATTGGGTGAAATTAAAGAGAATAAATTAACAACGTGTAAAGATAGAGAGGAACGTTGTTTAGGAATTTTAAAACATTTGATGTCGTTAACAAATTGCCAGCTGTCTTGAACAAGATAATTTGATTTTTCTGTAATTAATTTTAAAATGTTAGATAGAAATTTTGCTAATTTGGATATAGGACTATTAATAATAGCGACTGTTATTCTAAAAAGGTTACCAGATTTATGAATTTTCGGGAGTCTATATATTATGCTTTAGGAATAACAGTGGCATTAGCTTTAAAATCTTTAGCTTCTTGAGAAGAAATTTATGAATGGCGATCCCATCTGTTGATTATAATATTGTTTGATTTTTTAGAGTTGGCTGTATTCTCAAAACCTACTTCCTTAAATTTAAGTTGGTTTGATAACAGAATAGCATTTTGCCTATGCATTTTGATCCTTTCATTTTCACAGTAGTGTTGCCTTTATCTGCTTTTAGAAAAATTACATCTGGTTTTTCGTTAATAAATTGTATAGCTGGGTTAAAATCTAAATTGTCTTTAAATTTTTTATTTATATAAGATCGGAGGATTTCAAAAATTGAGAATAATTGGAGAGCAGTGGACACTTATTTCGTTTTGGGTATCTAAAGGTAAATTCCAAATTTGATAAAAGCTATAATGTCGGTAGAAGGAAATTGTTTTTTGTTAAAAGAATTGAATGCAAAACCAAGTTCCAGAGAGACAATTTGAATTAATTTTGTACTACGATTTTCCTGTTTTTAAGTAGATGAATTTTTTAGTTAAGTGTGTTTTTTTTCAAAGAGGACTGTTGTAATTAACATTTTCAAAAATAAGGAAATCACTGCGAATTTTAAAATTCAAAAGTCTCATTAGCTTACCATGTAGAAACCTAAGTTGTTGTTTGATGTCGAAAATTTCACAGTGGATATCTGCATTATCAAGGTTAAATTTTTTATGTTTAAAGTGTAAGATAGTACCGCGAAACATACAAATATTAGCGCAAACCATTTTCCATCTTTCTGAGATATTAGGCTAATAGGCTGATATTACCCTGAAGACAAATTTTTGTTTTGTTTTATAATTGTGTATTATTATTAACTAGAACAAAAAGTACATACAAAAAAATCAACATCATTGTTTGGCTAATGAGAAAGTTTTTTTAAATTTTCAAAAATTAGAATTTTCCAATCCATACACAGAACAAAAGATATTATCCGATCAAACTAAAAGTTGAAAGGCTCATACTACTGTAGCGCAAATATAGTAAATAGTTTTTTTCTGCCCACTTTGAGCTTCACATTGAATCAGTTTGATTTATTTAAACAAAAAATTCTTTGTTTATTCTGGGTGAATTTTCAGCCAACAGTTGAAGTTTCAACAGAAAAAGAAAAGTTTTCAACAACAACGAAAAAGGTAACTTATCAACCAGAACCGACTAACTTTATACTGAATAGGTGAATTTTCGAATAATAAATGATCGATTTTCCAATAAAAGTGGAATAGGTAAATTTTCAGATCAAAAATTAGTTTTTTTTACCGAAAAAAATACAAAACAAAGAATTAGTATTCTACCAAGCAGAAGAATTTTTAGCCAAAAAGATGAATTTTCAACTAGAAAAGAACAAATTTCAATTCAAGAAATTAATTTCCAACAAGAAATGGAATAGTTAAAGTTGCAAATAAAAAATAATTTGTAACCTAAAAAACGAAGTTTCAAAATATGCACAAAACAGTTGAATTTCCAAACCGAAAATATTTTCAACCAAATAGTTTAATCTTTTACCAAATTGTTAAATTTTTAACCAAAAAGGATTAATTTTTAACGAGAAAGGATAATTTTCTACCAAAAAAAGATGGATTTAAAACAAAAACTTGAATTTTCAACTAGAAAAGATTAAATTTCAATTTGAAAAATGAAATTTTAACCAAAAATGTAATAGTTACATTTTCATTTTGAATAAAAAATTTTTTCAAATGAAGAGTCAAGAAAATAGTATAAATTTTCAACATATTCGTTAAATTATAAGGCCAAATACACAAATTGTTTACAAAACAGTTGAATTTCCATACCGAAAATATTTTTAACCAAATAGTTTAATTTTTACCAAATAGTTCAATTTTTACCAAATTGTTGAATTTTTACCAAATTTTTGAATTTTTAACTAAAAACGATTCATTGTTTACGAGAAAGAATAATTTTCTACCAAACAAATATGGACTTTTAAACAAAAACTTGAATTACCAACTATAAAAGATTAAATTTAAACTTGGGAAAATCAAATTTTAACCAAAAATGGAACAGTTATATTTTCAGATAAAAAAAATGATCATCAAAAAAAAAGTTTTAAATAATACATGAATTTTAAACCCAATTATTGAATTTTGAAGCCAAAACGTTGAATTTTAAACTCAAAAATATATTTAACCAAACAATTTAATTTTCTACAAAATTATTGTATTTTTAAACAAAATGTAATAATTTTCAACCAAGTAGATTAATTTTATACCAAAAAAATATGAATTTGTAAACTGCAATTGAAGAGGAATTTTCAACTGAAATAATGATTTTTCAAAAACAAAATTTCAAGAAAAGAGTTCTGCCAAATAGCTGAATTTTTAAACAAAATGTTGATTTTTTAACCCAAAAGAATTATTTTTCCCAAAGAACACGATTTTTTAACAAAATGATTAAATTTTCAGTTAAACAGTATAATTTTGAACCAAAAATATAATATTAGACTTTTAACTTTCTCATTTGTTTCTATTATTTTAATTCGTATTTAAGCAGAAAAAGGGGAAAATCTTGAACATAGGGGAAAAAAGAAAAATTTTTTTAAAAAGGGGAAAAAAGAGAATTCAAAATAAAATAAGAATTCAGGTCACATTTAAGCAAAAAAAAAGGGGGGGGGTCTTGAAAATCTTGATCTGAAATTTAAAAAAGACACGGAATTTAACATTATTTATCTGATAGATAGTCTGATCAATTCAAACAATTGATTAAAATTGACTAAATTACGATAATTGAACTAGGTAATATTTATTTCAGAAGATTTAAAAAAAATTTTAAGTGCTTTTTATATGTAATTTAAAAAAAAAATTGTTTCAATTGTGAAAGAATTTATCATGTTAGGTTGAAAAGATTACAGGTTTCGACGGTTACACCCATCAGGAAGCGTGCGAAATTTATGGAAATTTCTTCTTTCTTTGCTTGTCACGCTTTGTAGACAACGGACACCGACGCTCAGTGAGCATACATTATTTATAACGTCCTTAACCTACGGGAAACCGAAGGGGGTGAAAATATATCTATTTCCGGTTCCTCTTGGCTCGGATTTATGGGAATTTCAATAAATCCCAAACTCCCACGACCTGAATTAATTAAATGCAGAATTTAATTAGAAAAGTGTGGGAAGTTTCTATTTAGATTTTAAATCTGTTCTATTTAATATTCATTACATTTAAAATTTCAAAAATATTATATTAGTAAAAATAACCAAAAAAAGGAATACCGCATATCTATTACCTTGACTCGACTTTTATTGGATTGATGGTGCAATAGTAAAAAATTATTATTATTATTATTATTATTATTATTAATCCTGATTTCCTGATTTTGTACAGATTGTACTCCATTATTTAAATAAAAATTTTGACATCAGAAAAGATATTAGTATAATTTATAAACTTTAAGAGTTTCAAAATTCAACATTTGGGTAGAACATTTAACTATTTGGTAGAAATTTGAACTATTTTGTTAAAAATTTGAGTTTTAGTCCTGAAAATTCCACATTTAGGATTACATTTTTTCCCTTATTGACTGAAAAATAGTTTTTGATTATAATTTGTATTTTTGGTTTCAAAATTTGGCTAAAGATGTAACTGCTTGGTTAAAATGTCAACTACAACATCGACTTCATAAACCACGCATTTCGCTTAAAATTCAACTATTTTGCAGAAAGTGGAAATATATTTTTGAAAATAAAATGTTTTGTATTTTGATTCACGATTTGAATTAGAAGACCTTTTTTTTTAAATCCATCATTTTTATTTAAAAATCAATGTATTTTGTTGTTAAAAAATTTCTGTGTTCAGAAATGTAAAAAGTTTATTGAAAATAAATATTTTTTCAAACATGTATTTTTTAACTGAAAATATAAATATTCCATTTTTTGTTGAAAACTTCTCTTTTTAAGTTTAAAATTCATGTACTTTGATCAAAATTAATTTTTTCGGTAAAAAATTTGATTGTTTTGTTGAAATTTTGTCTCACAAATTCATTTTTTCAACTGAAAATATAAAATTTAGTAGAAAGTGGAACTAAGTTTTTGCAAATAAACTTTTTTGGTTGTTGATTTACGGTTTTAATTTAAAACCTTTTTTTTGAAAATCTATCATTTTTATTTGATAATTCATACATTTTGTTGAACATAAATTTCTTTGGTTAAGAATTTAACTAGTTTATTAAAAATCCATTTCTTGTCAAAAATGTAATTTTAACTGAAAATATACCTATTCCATTTTTTGTAAAAACTTAAACTGTTATGTTGACATTTTTTCCCAAAAATAATATTTTTAAACTGAAAATATAACTATTTCATTTTTTATTGAAAATATATCTTTTTTCGTTGAAAATTCAACTATTTTGTTAATAATTACACGATTTTGTCGAAAATTTGTGCATTTTGTTGGAAATTAGTATTTATTGGGAAAATAATCATCTTGTTGGTAAAAAGTTTACCTTTTGATGCACAATTCATTTCCTTGGTTGGAAATTGAAATACTTTTTTTTAAATTAATTTTTTCAACTGAGAATAAGGTTATTCCTTTTTTGGTTGAAAATTGACCTTTTTTGGTAGAAAATCCATGTATAAATTCGTCTATATAGGTAGAAATTAAATTTTTTCCACTAAAAATTCATCTTTTTGTTTAAATTCAATTGTTTATTATATCAAATTAACATCTTTTTGGTTGAAATATGAACTGCTTTTGATTTGAAATCGAAAATCTTTTATTTTAAATAACAACTCTTATATGTTTTGTTGAAAATTCGTCTTTATCGATAAAAAGTTTTTGTGGTTAAAAACTCAATATAAAATAATTCTATTCGTCTTTTTTGGTCGAAAATTAATCTTTTTGGCTGAAAATTATTCTATTTTAATTCAAGAAGGCTAGGTGGAAATTAAAAACTGAACTGTTTCAATAAATTTTAATTATTTGGGTTAATGATTCAGCAGTTAAGGTTCTTATTTCAGGTTAATAATTAATCATGTTTAGTTAAATTCAACTGGTTGAACATTCGTTGTTTTTTGTTGAAAATTAATTTTTTTACTGAAAATTTAACTCTTCTACTTTTGTTAAAAACTAAGCTTTTTTAGTTGAAAATTGAACTTTTTAGTTAAAGAATATTTCAATTTTTAACCCAACAATATGATTTTTTTAAACTAATTTTTTACTAAATAATTCAATTTTTATAAAAACGTTTTAATTTTTAAGAAAGAAGTTGATTTTTGACTATAACAAAGATTTTAAATAGTTAATGAATTTAAAAGGACGAATTTTCAAACCAGAAGATTAATATTTGAACAGAAAATAGTTAAAATAAAATAAATAGTGAAAATAAAAAATAGTTAAATTTTTAATAAAAAAGATTAATTTTCTAGCAAGAATATTAAATGTTCTACCAAGAAACATAAGTTTTCAACAAAATACATTAATTTTCAACAACATTGTTTAATTCTAAAGTTAAAGGACGAATTATCTACAAATTGGTTGAATTTTCAACCCAAAAATATAATTTTTTTATATTAACTTTCTACCAAATAGTTAAATTTTCATAAATATAATTAAATTTGTTAAGAAAAAAGTTCATTTTCAGCCAAGAAGAAAATGATGCATAGGCGTTGAATAGTTAATGAAATAATAAGAATGATTTTTCATTTTTTAAACCCAGAAGAATAATTTTCGATAAAAAAAGACGAATTTTTTTTACCAAATACATGAAATCTCAACTAGAAAAGATCAACTTTCAATAGAAACATGAATTTTCACCCGAAAATGGATTTGTTAAAAAAAAGTGCATTAATTTTAATTTAATTAATTAATTGTCATCTATAAAAGATCAATTTCCAATTAAGAATATAAATTTCCACCTGAAAATGAAATAGTTAGATTATTAGTTAGAAAAATTAATTCCCAAAAAAACAAAGAATTTTGAAAAAATAAGATGTATTTCCCCGGAAGATATTTTTCAATGGAATCGTTACATTTACAATCAAGGAAGTGAATTTAAAAGAATAATTTCAACAAACGAGTTCAACCTTTGACCAATTAATTGAATTTTTAACTAAAAAAGATCAATTTTTAAACAAATAGTTAAATTTTTGACCAAAAAGTTTAATTTTATACCAAGAATTCAAATGTTTACCAAAAAACAAAATTTTTCAAAAAAATACATTAATTTTTGACGAAATAGATTAATTTTTAACAACGTTGTTGAATTTTAAAGCCAAAAATATAATTTTTTAAGAGGAAATTTTTCTTACACCAAGGAGTTGAATTTTTATGAAAAAATTTTAATTTTAAACAAAAAATTTCATTTTCAACCGGAAAGATGTTGAGTAGGTGTTGAATAGTTGATGAACTTATATGAATGAATTTTCAACCCAGAAGAATAAGTTTCGACCAAAAAAGACGATTTTTTAACAAAATACATGAATTCTCATATACAAAAGATCCATTTTCAATCAAGAATATAAGTTTTTACCCGAAAATAGAATACTTACATTATTAGTTTAAAAAATTAATTCTAAAAAAAAGAAATAATTTTGAACAAAGCAGATGTACTTTTCCTGGAAGATTTTGTTTAATAAAATAGTTAAATTTCTAACCCAGGTGGTGAATTAAAAAAAATTAACAAACTAGTTCAAATTTCAACCAAGTAGTGGAATTTTTAACTAAAAAAGAAGAATTTTTAACCAAATAGTTAAATTTTCAAACAAAAATATTAATTTTCTAGTAAGAATTCAAATATCTATAAAAAAACACAAGTTTTTAATAAAATACATTAATTTTTGAAAAACAGATTAATTTTCAACAACGTTGTTGAATTTTAAAGGCAAAAGGACGAATTCTGTACAAAACGGTTGAATTTGCAACCCAAAAATATGATTTTTTAAGAGAATTTTTTTTTATTTAAGAAGAAGTTAAATTTCCATAAAAATATTTTAATTTCAAACAAAAAACTTCATTTTTAACCAAGGAGGTAAATTTAGAAAAAATGTAACAAACCAATTCAACCAAGTAGTCGAATTTTTAACTAAAAAAGAAGAATTTTTAACCAAATAGTTAAATTTTCAAACAAAAATATTAATTTTCTAGTAAGAATTCAAATATCTATCAAAAAACACAAGTTTTTAACAAAATACATTAATTTTTGAAAAACAGATTAATTTTCAACAACGTTGTTTAATTTTAAAGGCAAAAGGACGAATTCTGTACAAAACGGTTAAATTTGCAACCCAAAAATATGATTTTTTAAGAGAATTTTTTTTTATTTAAGAAGAAGTTAAATTTCCATAAAAATATTTTTATTTCAAACAAAAAACTTCATTTTTAACCAAGGAGGTAAATTTAGAAAAAATTTAACAAACCAATTCAACCAAGTAGTAGAATTTTTAACTAAAAAAGAAGAATTTTTAACCAAATAGTTAAATTTTCAAACAAAAATATTGATTTTCTAGCAATAATTCAAATTTTTGCCAAAAAAAAAACAAGGTTTCAACAAAGTACATTAATTTTTAACAAAATACATTAATTTTGACAACGTTGCTGAATTTTAAACCTAAAAGGACGTATTTTGTACAAAACGGTTGAATTTTCAACCCAAAAATATGATTTTTTAAGAGAAACATTTTTTGTTTACCAAGAAGTTAAATTTTCATAAAAATATTTTAATTTTAAACAAAAAATTTCATTTTCACTTGAGAAGATGTTGAGTATGTGTTGCATAGCTGATGAATTTAAAAGGATAAATTTTGAAACCAGAGGATTAAATGTCAACCAAAAAAGACGTATTTTTAACAAAATAAATGAATTTTCAATGACTAAAAAGCAATTTTCAGTAAACAATATAAATTTTCACCCGAAAATGGATTTAAAAACATTAATTCTCAATGAAAAAAAACGAATTTTCAACAAAAGGGATGTATTTTCAACTAGTTTAACTTTTAATCAAATAGTTAAATTCTTATGTAATAAAAGATCAACTTTGATCCAAAAATAGTTCCATTTTCCACAAAATAATATAATTTTCATCAAGTATAATTTTTGATGAATTTTTCACCAAGAATATTAATATTAGACCAAAAAGACCAATTTTCAACAAAATATAGATGAATATTCAACGAAATAAATTTCCAACCAAGAATGGAATAGTTATAATTTCAGTTCAAAAAAATTAGTTTACAAAAAAAAACAATATTTTCAACCATAAGTATGTGATTTTTATGGAACTCAGAAGAATTCTTTCAAATTTATTATCGCAGGAAACGTATTAAATGTTATCAAAGTTCGTAGCGTTACTTCCGCTGATCCGCCCCCACCACTGTTACTAACCGTATTTTTAAGCGTGACCCCCTCCCTTTCAAAAATTGCTAACGTAGTTGATGAAGAGACCCAAAATAAAAAAACAGGGGCGATTTTTTTTCTATCCCTGTCTCATTAGACCGTCACGCTAGGACTTAAAGTTTCGCCGTTAAACGTGAAATTCGCCTCTCCAGGGGGGGTGTCCGTAATGAATGGAGACGTTAAACGCAAGAAGATGGCACGCGCGATAAGCAGAGAAAATTTCTGTCCAGATACAATATAACACGGCGCAATCAGAGGAGGGAGTCTCGGATGAAAAAAGAATGACGGCGCAAAGTTGGCTCGCATTGTGCCCCTTTATTTTTTTTCTTCATTGCCCATTGCCCATTCTCAATTCTCATTGCGGCATTGTGGCGAGCCGCTCGCCCATGAAACGTCCACGAAGGGGTTGCTGCCCGCCACCGGATAAATGGAAACAGATGGCCGATCCCGGAAAATCGATTTTTAGCGATCAAAATCTCTTCTGGGCACCCTCTGATCACCATCGTTATCGACTGGAGTCCATTGACTCGACACGTGTCGAGATCGCGAGATAAAAATTTTGCCAGGCAAACAGACATTTTCATATGCAGCTGTCTCTTCGCTCATTTCCTCCTCGATGATTTTCACTTTTCTTCTCAACGAGCACGGTAGTTATTGGATGTTGAATCATGGAATTTGACGGTTTTTTTACTAAAAAATTTCAAAACATTTCCAATGCTTGAAGGCGATTGTTGTGGGAAACGTGGAAAATTTGCAGCTGTACTTTTGGAATTTACATTAGGACTCTTCAATTAACGGTTTTAGCAACAACAAAAAAACGCGCATTCAAAAATTTTCAGTCTTCAATTTTGGTCCGATTTTTAATTTTTTTCCTGAATTAAAGTTCATGAAATTCTGAAGAGCTTGATGCTTCCATTTTTTCTCTGCTCTATTTTTTTATTAATAATTTTCCACTCAAAGTATGGAAAAACTGAAATTTTGTACATAACAATTTTTACGTTTTAATAACTGATTAGGAAATCTTTATATTGTCTTAAAATAAATGATTAGGTTAGGGACTCATAGAATACAAATAATTTGTTTATTATCCCATTTATCGTTATAAACAAATGTTATGAACAAATTGACAAATAGTGTTATAATAAGTAAAAAAATTTTCTGTTTTTTCTAAAAGTGCTTAATATTAATGTAGGAACGACATATAATTACAAAACAAAAATACGGTTTTTTAACCCTAATGATTTTTTTTCAATGGATTAGTTAAATTTTGAACCAAGGAGGTGAATTTAAAAAAATTGACTAACTAGTTCAACTTTTAATCAAGTAGTTCAATTTTCAACTAAAAAGATGATATTTGAACAAAATTGTTAAATTTTTAACAAAAAAGACTAATTTTCTAGCAAGAAAATTAAATGTTATACCGAAAAAAAGTTTGCAACAAATTAAATTAATTTTCAACAACATTGTTTGATCTTAAAGCCAAAAGGACGAATTATCCACAAAACTATGAATTTTCATCCTAAAAATATGATTTTTTTAAAACTAATTTTTCACCTAAAAGTTAAATTTTCATTAAAATATTTTAATTTCCAAACAAAATTTAATTTTTAACCAAAAAGAAAATAGTGAATAAGGGTTGTATAACTGATGAATTTATAAGGATCAATCTTCACCCCAGAAGATTAATTTTTGATCCAAATAAAAAACGAATTTTTTATAAAACACACGATTTTTAATCTAGAAAAGATCATCATTTTTAATAAATATCAATTTTTATCCGAAAATGTAATAGTTATATTATTAGTTAAAACATGCATTTTTAAGAAAAGAGTTAAACCTAAAATATGATTTTTCAATCCGAAAGATTTTGAAATATTTTCTTAAATTAAAGTTCAATTAATTCTGAAAAGCTTGACGCTCCAAACTTTTGTCTGCTTTTTTTTAAACACTTTTTCCACTCAAAGTATGGAAAAACTGAAATATTGTGCTTAATAATTTTTTATGCTTCAATCACTGATCATGAAAGTTTTATATTGTCTTAAATGAATATTTAGGGACTCAAAGAATACAAATAATTTATTTATTATTCCACTTACTTGATATAAACAAGTCTTATGCACAAATTAGTAAATAGTCTTCTTATCGAAAAAAATTTTTGTTTGTTTAGATTACTTAATATTAATATAGGAATGACATTTAATCACTAAACTAATTACAAAGTTTATAATAACCATTCTTATAAACAATTCTTGTGGCAAAATATTAAAGTTTGAGATATTTTCAAATTATAATTTCCTTCAATCGCCAGAACGACTTCAGGTATTCCTTAAAATAATTAATATTTAATAATATTTGATAAAATATAACAATTTACATTTTCATAAGCAAATAAGATAAACAAACTCAAAATTTTGGCCCTTTCGCATAGAAGTTTTTTTTGCACTGTAAATGTTTCAAGTTATTGACCGAATGACTGCTATATTTAAGCTGAAGGTTTTATCAAATTTAAATTTTCATTAATGGCCATAATGGGTACAGATATTCCTGAAAATAATATACCTTCGATAATTTTGAGTAAAATGTGACAATATGAAATTTTATAAATAAAGAAGCTAAAAAATTTCAAATTTCGGCCTACTGAATCGGAATTTGTTGATCTAGATTGTTTATAAACATTTAAGTTGTTATATTTTACTAAATATTATTAAAGATTAATTCTCTTTAGGAATATCCGTAGCCATTATAGCAATTCAAGAAAATTAAAATTTGATCAAACCTGAAATTTAAAAATTTTGTCACGAGAATTATTTATAACAATAGTTATTGTTAACTTCTCAAATATTTTTTTAACTAGAAGTCATTCATCCAACAGATTAAAACATTCTCAGTATTAAAAATTTGTTTTTCTATGCGAAAGGGCGAAAATTTTGAATTTGCTTATATAATTAGTTTATAAAAATTTAAATTGTTATATTTTATCAAATATTAATAAATATTTATTATTTTAAGGAATACCTGAAGTCGTTCTGGATATTGAAGTAAATTATAATTTGAAAAATCTCAAAATTTAATATTTAGCCGCAAGAATTGTTTATAACAATGGTTATTATAAACTTTTCTATTAGTTCTGTAATGAAATGTCATTCTTATATTAATATGATGTACTTTCAGCAAACAAATTTTTTACCGATATTAGGACTATTTGCTAATTTGTTCATAAAATTTGCTTATAACAAATACATGGAACAATAAATAAATTACTTGTATTCTATGAGTTAGTTATTAAAGCGTAAAAAATTTTTATGTAAAAAATTTCAGTTTTTCCATACTTTGGGTGAAAAAAATTATTAATAAACAAATAGAGGAGAAAACAGTTCGGAGCGTCAAGCTGTTCAAAATTTACTTTTTCTTTAAAATTCATATTTGCGTTTTGAAACAGCAATTGAAATCTTTTTGAATGAAAATTCAACTCTTTTTTTGAAAATTTGTCTTTTTGTTTTATGCATTCACCTGTTTTAGTAAAATTTTGATTTTTCTTAGACAAAAATGCAACTGTTTGGTTGAAATTTTAAATATTCCGTAGAAAATTAAATTTTTTGTTAATTCAACTATTTCAACTATTTGCTAGAGATCTCAAATATTTTATTAAAAATTTATTCTTTTTGGTTGAAAAAAATTCGTCTCTGCATTGTAAATTCATTTTTTTCGTTTAAACCTTTTTTTATAAAATTCATATTTTTATCTTAAAAACAGCAATCTTTTTGGGTGAAAATTTAATTATTAAAAAATCGTTTTTAAAATAAAAAATCATCTGTTCTAAGAGAAATTTAATCTTTTTTGGTTAAAAAGGCGACTATTTTTCGTAGAAACTTATTTCTTGTTTAAAAAATCAAATTATAGTCGTGAAAATTCAACTGAAATCTTTTTTAATAGAAAATATAAGTATTTTTTTAACTGATCTTTTTCATTTCAAAATTAAACTTTTTTAGTAGAAATATCATTTTTTTTAACGAAAATTCAGCTTTTTGGTTAAAAATTTTTATTCACTGCTTGAGTCAAAAATGTAACTGTTTGGTTGAAAATTTAACTATTTTGTAGAAAAAGGATCTGAAATATTTTATGGGTGAAAATTAAACATAAAAAACATTGTTTTTTTATTGAAAATTCAGCTCTTTTAGTACCAATTTTATATTTCTTGAATAAAAATGAAACTATTTGATAGAGAATTCAAATATTTATTATTCATGTTTTTGTACAGACCTTTTTTTGTTGTAAAATTCATATTTTGATCTTAAAAACAGCAATCTTTTTTGGATGAAAATTTAATTATTAAAAAATTGTGATTAAACTGAAAATTATTCTGTTTTAAGAGAAATTCAATGTTTTTTTATTAAAAATGCAGCTATTTGGTAGATAATTTAACAGTTTTGTTAAAAAGTCATTCTTTTTGGTTAAAAATTCGTCTTTTTGGTTTGGAAATTCAACATTTTTCATAGAAACTTATTTCTTGTTTAAAAATTCAAAATTTGATCGTAAAATTCATTATCATTTAAAAAAATGGTTGACAGGTATTCCACTGGTATACCACAGGTATACAGGTATACAGGTAATACCACTGGTTGACACAAAAATGTAACTGTTTGGTTGAAAATTTAACTGATTTTTTGAAATTTTAACTATTTTGCTGAAAAACGAACCGAAATATTTTCTGGAAGAAAATTCAACATGAAAAAAAATTTTCTTAATTTAAAATTTGATATTTGTTGGGTAAAAATGCATCAGTTCCGTGGAAAAATAATTTTTTGTCGAAGTCATATATTCCTTTCTTGGGTTAAATATATTTATTTCTTGAAAATTCGTCTTTTTTGTTTGAAAATTATTTTTTTTATAAATTTCATAATTTATTATTGAAATATAAACTATGGCACCGTTTTGTTGGAAATTTATCCTGTGAAGTTAAAAATTCAACTATTATATCAAAAATTTAATTATTCTCTTGAGAGATAAATTTTCAGTAAAAAAATAATAATCTTAAGCAAAAACATTAAATTAGAATAGTAGTTAAATTTTCGTCAAAAGACCATTTTTCAAGAAAATTCATGAATTTTATACTAGAAAAGAAAATTGTCAAACAAAAATTAAATAGTTGATTGTTCAGAAAAAAATTTACGTTTAAGCATAGAGATTTACTTTCAACTAAAATGATGTAATATTCAAATTGGATTGTTACAATTTCCGTTTAATGAATTTTCAACTAAAATAATTAATCTTTAACTGAAATAGTTGAGTTTTAATCCAAAAGGATAATTTTGTAACACAAAATTGAATTGTTAAATTTTCAGTTGAAAAAATTTATGTTAAAAAAAATTAATTTTAGCCCAAATGATGATGATGATTAAATATTGCAAAAGTTACCAAATTTAGTGTTTTTTTTATATACAAATTAGATTATGAAAAATTAATGCACTGACAATAAAGAACAAATTTTCAGTATAGTGAGGTATTTTCAACTAAAAAGAATTTGTAACTCGAAAAGACGAATTTTAAACCAAAAAGATGAATTTTCAAATACTAAAACTAATTTTCTACCAAATGGACGAATTTAAAAAAAAATTATATTCATTCTCAACTGATTAGTTGAAATTTTAACTAATAAACATCAATTTATAACCAAATACTTCGCGCTTTAATCGAAAAATATGATTTTTCTACTAAAAATGAAATAGTTAAATTTACAGTTAGAAAAATAAATTTTTTAATGAAAAAAATTTTTCAGTAGAATGATCAATTTTCAATGTTTTGCCCAAATTTTGTTTTTTTTTTTTGTTTGAAATTCATCATTCAAAAAAATCGTTTTGTTCTGAAAATTAAACTTTTTGGTTACAAAGTCATCGTTTTTGTATAAAATAAAGTTCTTGGCACAAAATTCTTTCTTTTTTTTTTTGTAAATTCAATTATTTGGTTGAAACTTGAAAATTAATTTTTTTGTTACAAGATTCATCATTTTTGTTGAAAATTAATCTTCTTTAGTTAAAAATCCTTTTGCGTAAAATTAATTTTTTTGTTAATTAACCTTTTCTTCGTGAAAATTAAACTTTTCGGTTAAAAATTTTTCTTTTTTGATAAAAAAAATCTTTATGGGCGCAAAATTATTTTGTTTTAATTGTCAATTAAATTACTCAGTTGAAATTTGAATCGCTTTGTTAAAAATTTATTCTTTACGTTTAAGATTCATCATTTTTATTCAGTATTCATCTCTCTCATATTTTTTAGTCTAAATTTGAAGTCTTTTTTTCAAAAATTAGTTTTTATATTAAATTGAAATGTAATCTTTTTTTAGTTGGAAATTAAATGTTTTGCAGGCAAAATCATCTTTTTTGGTAGAAAATATATTTTCTTGGCACCAAATCTTTCTTTGTTAAAAATGAATTTTTTGGTACAGGATTAATAATTTTAATTGAAAATTCGTCACTTTTATTGCGAAATGAATTGTTGAAAACAATTTTTTTAAATTTAGGATTCATCATTTTAATTGGAAATTCATCTCTTCCGTAGAAAATTAATATTTTTTAATTCAAGATTGAACTATTTTGTTAAAAAATTTTTTTTTTTTAAATTAATATTTTGTTTAGTTGAAAATTCGTTTTTTTCAGTACAAAAATCTTTTTGGCACAAAATTTCTTATTTTATTTGTTTGAAATTTCAATTACTTGCTGGCTGAAATTTGAACCGTTTTGTTAAAAAATTATTTTTGTACTTCAAGATTTTTTTTTCTTGGTTGAAAATGAATCTTTATTTAATTGAAAAGTAAACCTTTTTATTAAAAATTCGTCTTTTTCTTAAAAATCAAATTACTTGGTTGAAATTTGAACCGTTTTGTTAAAAAATTATTTTTCTGGTTTAAGATCAATCATTATAATTGAAAATTTATCTCTTAGGTTGAAAATTTATATAATTAGTTAAAAATTGAAATATTTTGTTTAAAAATTCTTTTTTTTCAAATCAGTATTTTTTTAATTGAAAATTTGTCTATTTAATAGAAAATAAATTTTCTTAGCGCAAAAATTTATAATTTTAATGAAACATTTATCCTTTTGATTGAAAATTGATATTTTTTAGTTTAAATTTGAATTTTTTCGTTAAATAATTCCTTTTTTTAATTAAACTTTTAGGTTGAAAATTCGTATTTTTTAGTAGAAAATTAATTTCGTTCGTAGAAAAGTCATTTTCCTTGTTCGAAAATTCATTTCTCTCGCCTGAAAAGATTAAATTTTTGGTCACGTGTTACAGAACCTTTGCAACCCTCCTCCTATGTGACACTTTGTGTCATCAGGGCACCCGCGCCCCTTTTTCCCGTTTAGAATGTCACATAATATCTGGATGCTCCCTAATCATTATTTCACGGTAAAACTGTAATTATATAGAAAGGCGAGTTGTGCGGAGGTTGGATTTTACAGTTTCAAAATTATCGAGCAATTAGTCATTTTTCGTTTTTCGACTTTTTGACGTGTCGAGTTAACGAGGGGGTGATTTTCCCAGGGAAAACTTAACGACAGTGGGAAAAATGGCCTTTCTTTAGCAATCGAAAATTAATGGGACTTTTCTGGGCAGTTGTGAAATTTTTAGGCTTCTCTTTGACACCACGAAAACATAAAAAACATAATAATAAAATATAATAAAATAATAATTCAAGCAAGAAGATCAATTTCTCAGTAAGTAATAAAAAGAAATTAATTTACAATAAAAAGAGAACCAATTTTCTCAACAACAAAAAAACTTGAAATTTTAAGTCAAAAAAACAGATTTTCTACAAAGCAGTTAAATTTTCTTACAGAAAATATGAATTTTTAACAAAAATATTCTTTTTTGCCAGAGACTTGAATTTTAAAATTAGGAAATTAAATTTTAACAACAAGAAACGAAATTTCAACAAAGTTTTTGAATTTTCAACAAAATAGTTAAACTTTTAACAGAATAATTAAATCTTTGACAAAATATTTGAATTTTTGACTAAAGTTATGAATCTGCGTAAAAAAATTAATTGTAGAGAAATTGTTGTTCAAGTTTTAACGCTGAGTTAAAATGAAAAAATGGCCTTTCTGTAGCAATCGAAAATTAATGGAATTTTTCTGAGCAGTTGTGAATTTTTTTAGGCTTCTTTTTGGCACCACGAAAACATAAAAAACATCATAATAAAATATAATTTAATAATAATAAAAAATATTCAATCAAGAAGTTCAATTTCCCACCGCATAATTTATGAACATTAAGTCCCAATAAAAAAAGAACCAATTTTCTAAAAAAAAAAACTTGAAATTTCTACCAAATAGTTGAATTTTCTACCAAGTTGTTGAAATTTCAAGTCAAAAAGACACATTTTCTACAAGGAAGTAAAATTTTCTTCATGAAAATATGAATTTTTAACAAAACTATTTTTTTGCCAGAGCATATATTGAATTTTCAAATTAGGAAATTAAATTTTAACATAAAAAACGAATTTCCAACAAACTATTTAAATTTTCAACAAAATGGTTCAACTTTTGACAAAATAATTAAATTTTCGAGAAAATAGTTGAATTTTCGACAAAAATTATGAATCTTTACACAAACAAAATTAATTTTAGAGAAAGTAGTTTAAATTTTGATAAAGAGTTAAAGTGATAAAATGACCTTTCTGTGCAATCGAAAATTAAAGGGACTTTTCTGAGCAATTTTTAGGCGTATCTTTGGCACCACGAAAACATAAAAAACATAAGAATAACATGATATATAATAATAATATAAAATATTCAATCAAGAAGATCAATTTTCCATGAAATAATTAAAAAAATAATAAATCCCAATAAAAAAGAAACAAATTTTCTACAAAAAAACTTGAATTTTCTACCAAGTTGTTGAAATTTCAAGTCAAAACACACACATTTTTTACAAAGTAGTTAAATTTTCTTACTGAAAATATGAATTTTTAATAAAAATGTTCTTTGTTAACAGAGAATTGAATTTTCAAATTAAGAAATCCAATTTTAACACAAAAAATCTAATTTTTAACAAAGTAATTAAATTTTCGACATAAATTATGAATGTTTATACAAAAAGATCAAGTTTAGAGAAAGTTGTTTAAATTTTAACGACGAGTTAAAATGGAAAAACATGAAAAACATAAGAATAAAATATAATTGAATAATAATAATAAATATTCAACCAAGAAGATCAATTTTCCATAAAATAATTTTTTAAAATTAAGTCCCAATAAAAAAGGACCAATTTTCTCAAAAAGAAAGTTGAAATTGATACCAAATAGTTGATTTTTTCACCAATTTGTTAAAATTTCCAGTTAAAAAGATGCATTTTCTACAAAGTAGTTAAATTTTCTTACCGAAAATATGAATTTTCAACAAAATGGTTTAACTTTTAACAAAATAATCAATTATTCGACAATATATTTAAATTTTCAACTAAAATTATGAATCTTCACACAAAAAAAACTTAAGTTTAGAGAAAGTTGTGCAAATTTTTACTACTAAGTTATTGAAATTTCAAGCCAAAAAGATGCATTTTCTAAAAAGCCGTTAAATTTTCTTACCGAAAATATGAATTTTTACCAAAAATATTTTTTTTCCAGAGAATTAAATTGTCAAGTTAGGAAATTTAATTTTAACAAAAGAAAACGAATTTTCAACAAAATGTTTCAACTTTTAACAAATTAGTTAATTTTTCGACAAAATATTGGAATTTTTAAATAAAATTATGAATTTTTATCGTTGTCTTCCTCGGAAAATAACGACAATGTGAAAAATGGCCTTTCTGTACCAACCGAGAATCGACTACTAAGTTGTTGAAATGTCAAGCCAAAAAGATGAATTTTCTACAAAGCAATTAAATTTTCTTTCTGAAAATATGCATTCTTGACAAAAATGTCTTTTTTTAGCAGAACATTGAATTTGAAAATTAAGAAATTAAATTTTAACAAAACAAAAAACGAATCTTCAACATAAGGGTTAAACTTTAAAAAAAAAGAATTGAATTTTCGACTTAAATTATGAATCTTTATACAAAAAAAATTAATTTTAGAGAAAGTTGTTCAAATTTAAACGAGCAGTTAACGAGTTAACGAGTTAACGAGTTAACGAGTTAACGAGTGGGTTATTTTCCGAAGGATAACAACGAAAATAGGAAAAATGGCTTTTCTGTAGCAATCGAAAATTAATGGGACTTATCTGGACAGCTGTAAAATTTTTAGTCGCCTCTTTGACACCACAAAAACTTCATTTTTCTACTTCTATTGCAAGGTCGTTGGAAACATTTATTTTATAAATCTAGAGTAGAAGCTAAGAAGGTTTTGCACTTTTCGGCAGGCGTCGATATAATTGAAAGGTGCCGATTGGCAACGATATTGATGCTCGAGCACGTAGAGTGAGCAGCCTTGGAAAAGACTTTTGAAAACTGAATGTTGATTTTGAATGGAAATTTCTTATTCAATTTTCAGACTAATAAAGTCTTATTTTTCGAAGAAATTGTGTTTTCCTGGAAATATTTGAAATTCATTATACTAAGGTACTAAGCAAGCTTAAAAATACGTTTCATTGTATCAAAATTGCTTCTTCTGAGACCTAAACTGAATTTGTGAAATATAACAAAGTACAAATTTAAATGAAAAAATATATTTTTCAATATATTTGAAATGTTTTAGAATTTAGGTGCTGAAATTTCAAGCAAGAAAAATTTGACAAAAATTTAAAAAAGTGAATTTTCAAAGAAATAGTTTACGAAAAAGATTAGTTTTCAACCAATAATATAAATTTTCTACCAAAGAGATAAATTTTAAATCGAAAAGACGAATTTTCAGCCAAAATCAAAATTTTCAATCACTAAAGATTTTGCAGTCAATAAAGAAAAAAAAATAAACGCAAAATGTTTTAATTTCAAGCCGGAAAGACGAACTTTCAACAAAACAGTTAAATTTCAAACGAAATAGTCCAATTTTCTACTTGAAAAATAAATTTTCCACCAAAAAGACGAATTCTTTAACAAAATACATAATTCTTTAACATAAAGTTGAATTTTTTTCAAACAAAAAACTTAATTTTCAATCAAGAAGATAAATTTTCTACCGAAAGAGCTCAATTTTAAATCGAGAAGAGGAATTTTTAATCAAAATTTAATTTTCAACAAAAAAAGATTTTTTAGTCAAAAAAGAAAAAAATGGATCCAAAATGTTGTTATTTCTAGCTTTCTATGAAATTTTCTACAAAAATCTTACTTTTCAAACAAATAGTGGAATTTTCCACCAAAAACATGAATTTTGAACCGAACCAAAGAATTTTCATTTTATATCAATAAGACAAATTCTTAACAAAATACATCAATTTTAACTAAATAGTTTCATTTTCAACCAAAACGATGAATTTTCATCGAAAAGACGAATTTTTAAAAAGAATTAAATTTTCAAAGACAAAAGATTTTTCAATACAAAAATTTTTAAAAAGTCATCCACAATGTTTAGAATAAATACCAGAAAGGCGTGTTTTCTACAGAAGAATTTCAATTTTTAACCACACAATGGACAATTTAATCAAAAAGATGAATCTTTAATCTAAAATTATCATCTTCAATAAAAAAACTAATTTTTTACAAATTTGTTAATTTTCTACAAAACTCTTGAATTTTCAAGCCAAAAAGATGAATTTTCTACAAAATAGTTAAATTTTGTACCAGGAAATATTACTTTTCTAACAGAAAAGTTCATTTTCAACCAAAAAGTTTAATTTACAACCAAAAATTTAAATTTTCGGTGAAGAAGTTATTTTTTAACCAAAAAAGCAAAATTAAACAAATTTTTCAATTTTAAACCAGAAATTAATTTGTAAAAAAGTATTTCAATTTTTAGACAATGAGTTGAAATTTCAACCTAAAAACATAAATTTTTAACGAAAAATGGAACAGGTGATATTTAAAAAAATATATTGTCACGTAAAATAAAAAACAGTACAATTTAACAAGAAAAAAGAAGTATTTTCAACCAAATACATTAATTTTTAATCAAAATGAATAGCTTTCTCTTAAAAATATTAATTTATAATAAAATAAGTGAATTTTCCACCAAATAGTTAAATTTAGGGTTGAAAAGATAAATTTTCAACTAAAACAGAAATTTTCAACAAAAAAAATGAATAGTTTAAATCTTTAACTAAAATAATTAATATAAAAAAATAGTTTAACATATGTTTAAACATATGAATTTTCTACCAAAAGATGTAAATTTTCAGCAAAGAAGATAATTTTCAACCAAAACAGATTAATGTTTAAGCGGACAGCAATATTTTTAATACAAAAATTAAATTCCTACAAATTAAGATAAATTCTATAGAAAAATTCCAAAAAATTAAAATAGCCATTTCATAAAAATTGAAATCACTTATTTAATTCAAGGTCTGGCTATTTTATTTGCTAAAATCTTTTTTTAAATTAAATTTTGTATCTGAAAAAGTTTCTACATTAAAAAAATGTTAGATGCTTTGAAAAGCTTTTGAGGATTATTTAAATTTTTAAAGGTTTATATAAATTAGATTTGGGCCTCGAAAACCTAAAAATATTGATATCTTACAACATTTAAAAAGTTGGAATATATTATGTAGATTAAAAAAATAATAATATTAACAATTTTTAAAAAATTATGTCAATTAAGAGTTAAAAGTCATTTTTAAATTTTTCTCGAGTTTTAAGGAACCCAAAATAAAAGTTTACAATTTTTTTTACTTCTCAACATTTTTTGTCATCTGGCAGAAATTTTTTAATTTATATTTTACAAGCTGTAGAATTTTGTAACAGCGAATAAGGGTTTGAAAATTAGGAGAGTATAAACTTAGTCATATTAAAATTAAAAATCTATTAGTAAAGTCGTTAGCCTCTGGCAATTGACGATTTAGGATTTAAGAGATAATAAGATTATCTTCAATTCTTAAAATGCAATTTAAAGATTTATAAGTCCCAAGAGTTAAATGTAAGAAAAATAATGAACCTTTTAAAAGTTTTATCTCAACAAAATTTAGAAGAATTTTATACCTTAAAAACTAGAAAAACTTTGTTATTTCGTGAAGGTCTAGTTCTATTGAATACGACGACCCCCGTCCGAATAAACCGGAGCCAAGCTTTGCTTAAATTTTATAATCGAGCGAGTAGTCTTAAACAATTCCATATATCCAAACGGATAGTTTTTAATAACAAATTATTTTACTGAAAGAAATAAATTTAATTTCTTTGAAAAGAAAAAATATAAATAATATTACAGATTCTTGTTCATAATATTAAAGAAAAAATTCCATACAAATATATAGCTAAAATGAATCAATTTTCTTTTGTTTTTATATTAAATTTTCTCTATTTTCACTCAAAGATTAGGAAATTTGCATTTTTAGATAAAATAATTTGTTTGGCATCAGGAATTTATTTATTTATTATTCTAAATGTTATAAAAAATGTTTGGGGCTAAGTATTTAAATTTGAGGTTTCTCAGATTTGTATTTCCTTTAATCGCCTGAATTGCTAAAAATATTCCTAAAACTATTGTAGGTTTAATCACTTTCATCATATATGTTAAAATATAACAGTTATGATTTTTGTAAACGATTGAAATAAATAATAAAATAATAAATGCAAAATTTTGGCATGGGAGCGTCCACACGTCACGCTATTTTTACTTATTTTTAACTCATCCTTCCCTCTTGTGACAATTTTTTACATTAACAATTAAGATTAACGTGACAATTATATTTCTCACAAAAATTTGAAATGAGTAAAATAAAAATTTGGGCAGTTTGGTGTAGAAAGAAATTGTGTTTTGTACTTTTTCTGTAAAGAAATTTGATTAAAAAAAAATGTATCAATTTTATCTGTCGAAACAAAAATTGTTTATAACAAAAATATTTAATAAGATTTTATACATTTCTCAGACTAGCCGTCAGCCGCTAAATAATGTTATGCGTTTTAATTACAAAAACAAATTTTTACAGCAAAATTTTTAAATTTGACATTGATTTATTTAATTTGTTTATAATAATCTTAATATTAATATTTTATTAGATACTTTAAGACGCATATTATTTTCGGGAATGGTATTTACTTCAAATCCGAAAAACTTCAGGATCATATATTTTGTCAGAGAAATTGTTTATAACAATTTTTACTTTTAACTTTTCATACTCATGTGACAATTGTGCAGCAAACAAAATTTCATCGTAAAAATCCCAAGACTTTGTATTTATTTATTTTAATTTGTTTATAAAATACCTTATTGTATTCAATATGAAATGCTTAAGATTTTGAGTGAAAACATATTGCATTTTCACAATAATAGTTTAATTTTAAAAAACAAATTTTTTTATCAAAAACAGGAATTTTCAACCGAGAAAATTAATTTTCTACAAAAAAAGACTTATTTAGGAAATTCAAGAAATTTCAATCTAATAGTTAAATTTTTAGATAAAGAACATGCATTTTTAACCAAACAGAATAGTTATTTTCATTTCCAAAATTAATTTAAAACAAAAATTAAATTCTAAAGAATGGTTTAATTTTCAATTCATGAAATTAATTTTCAAGTATAATGCTGAATCTTCAATAAAAAAAATGAATTCTCAAACAAATTATTGAATTTTCGACCAAAAAGATGAATATTCAACTATGAAGATTATTTTTCTCCCAAAAAAGACAGATTTTTAATCAAATTAATTAATTTTTAACAACAAATATAAATATTTACCAAAAAATAGAATATTTATATTTTCAGCTAAAAAGAAAAATTAACTTTTGGCAAAAAAAAAGAATATTCAAATTTTTTTAAATTTTTAACCAAAGAAATAAATTATCTACTAAAAAGAACAATTTTTCGTCAAGAAGATTCATATTCTACCACGCAAGAGGAATTTTTAAGGAAATGCATGAATTTTTTAACCAAATAGTTAACTTGTCCAAATAAAAATACAATAGTTATATTTTCAGTTAAAAAACTAATTTTTAACAAACAAACAAAATTAATTTTTAACAAATTGTTTAGATTTTCAACCAAAAAATGTAAGAGTTACATTTTTAGCTAAAAAATTATTTTTTGAATAATTAAGAATGAATTTACAACAAACGGGTTAATATTTAACCAAATATTTGAAAATTTAATTAAAAAAACGACTTTTCAAGAAAGCAGTTTAATATTCGACTAAAAAGATGGACGTTTTTATATTTAAGAAAATTGTTAGGGTGGTTTGAAAAAAAAAAATTGTATGTTAATTCTCTAAGTTTATAAATTATAAAAATCTCTCTTTCGACAATAACTTTTTTATTTAAAATGGAACAGTTAAATTTTCAGCTGAAAAAATTAATTTTTAATTCAAGAAATAAATGTTTAACTGAAATGATTAATTCTAAACTAAACAGAAGAATTTTTAATGAAATAATGAATTTTTAACAAAATAGTTTAATTTTCGAACAATTAGTTGATTGTTTTAATAAATTGTTCAATTTTAACCAAAAAGGGTGACTTTTTTGTTTGTAAGAAATTTTTTAATTTGAGAAAAATAATAAAATTTTGTGTTCATTCCCTAAAGTTATATATTATACAAATATCTTTTTGGAGGTTAACAATTTGATTCAAAATGGAATAGTCTAACAAAATAGTGCAACTTTCAATTCCATAGTTGAATTTTCTACTAGAATGTTGAGTTTTCCACTAAAAAAGACGAATTTTCAACAAAATGGTTGATTTTTCCACAAACAAGATTTACAATTTAGTTTTTAACAAATTTGTTTAATTTGGAACGAAGCAATAAAATTGTATGTTCATTCCGTAATATTATAAATTACAAAATATCTTTTTCGAGGTGAACATTCATATTTAAATAATTGATAAAATTTATAACAGTATGCTAATTATTTTTGCTACTTTTCAGAACTTTCAGTTCTTTATTCAATTTGACATTTACCTTTCTTTTTAAATGTTAGTATAAAATGCCTTACATGTAATGTTTTAAATTATGAACAAAAGTAAGGTTCGCGCAATAAAAATCGCGAATTTTCATTTTCGGCCATTGAAGTTCCAAATAAAAATTAAAACAAATTTTCTTAATAGAAACAATGTAACTTTTTTTAACTTTCTAAGTTGCTACTGATTAATCAAGAATGGTAATCAATAGATTAATGCACACGTCTCGAAGACGCGAACAATTAAATAAAATATAGTACTCTTAGATTCCAAATGTAAAAATTCATTTTGTAAAAAAAGTAAATAATTTTGTTAAGAAAATTAGAAACGATATTATTAGGTTATGACAAGTTGTGAAATGTGTTCCAGAATTTTATTAGAAACTCAATTTTTTATTCCCTTTTTTGGCTTCAAAATTTAACAATTCAACTGCATTTTTTCTCACCTGCCACAAAAATCTTTTTTGTTAAAAATTTTGATTACAAATTTAACTATACTTGCAATTGAAAGTTAGGCTCTCTTGTTAAAAATTCATGTTTTTTATTAAAGATTCATCATTTTGGTTAGAGATTCATCTCTTTGGATGAAAGTTCATCTTTTTTCCTAAAAAATGAATCATTTGATTGCAATAATGCAATAATTGCAATAATTTCATTGCATAAATGCAAATTTTTAGTTTAAAATTAATCTCTTTTAATTGAAGATTCCATTTTTTTAATTCTTCTTTCTTGGTATAAAATAAATTATTCGGTTACGAATGCAAATATTTGATTAAATTTAACCTGTTTTTTATTTGAAATTAGAACATTTTTTTATTAAAATAATAACAATTACGTTTTTTAAATTTGTTTCTTTAGTCAACAAATAATTTGTTTAAACTGAAAGTTCAACTATTTGATCAAAAATTCAACTGTTTGTTTATGTTCTTCAAATAGGAAATCAAAGTGTCTCGAAGATGCGAACAAATATATAATTCTGAAATACATTACTGTCATTTTTCCAAAATTAAAATATTTTTCTCATATCAAGAAGTTAAAAACATATTTTTTAAATTTACAAATTGATATTTCTAGATCATAAGAGGTAATGATTCATTCGATGTGTCTCGAAGACACGAACAAATAAATTACATATAGTAATAATGTATTCTGAATACAAACCCAGTTTTTCTCATATAATCATAATAAACTTTTTTTTTTAATTTCATACATCGATACTCTTAGGCTCTAAAAACTCGACAATAGATCGATCGATGAGTCTCGAAGACGCGGACATAATAGTAGATATCGAATTAATGAATTTTTAAAATAAAAAAAATGGTCTTTTCGGCCTCCGGAGGTCGAAAGATATAAAAACAGTAGATTTGAAAATTCAGGTAATTACGATCCTCCCTCCATGAAAAAGCAATATACTATAAGTTCAAAAAAAAAAGTTACAACCGAAAAATAAATCTTTGCAAATTGCAGGTAATTCAGAAGCCCGGTCTCCGTCCATCTCGTGAAGCAAATAATTTCTCATGCAATTAGCTTCCGCTTGACCCTGAAGCGAAGTCTCACCCCACAAACCGTTTCTCTTCGTCTCTAAAGACTAAAGTGCTTAAACTCATTTTGCAGAACACAGAACACTTTTATTGCAAGTGGGAAAATTTATGTTCCGTAAAACTGCACTGCGACTGCAACTCCTCTAGGTGTTCGCGCCAATTTTGTTTTCCGTTGGCCCTACGACCGGAAGTACCAACTACGTTCGACAGAATCCTTCGAAAGCTAGCTTCCTGTTCAAAAATTCAAGGTGCTATCGCTTCCGCATTAAGGGCCATTATATGGTAAAAAGACCCGATCGAATGGCACGCGTGGGTCTCTTGTTTGGCTTCACTCGAAAAGATCGAACAATAAGGAGTCTAGAATTCTAGATCCGGAAATGGGACACTCGATGTCAGGACTGTATTTTCCTTCTTTCTTCTCCTTCACTAGACTAGACCTACCTTTTCAAAATCCTCTTTCCCCTCCAGAGAAAGGTCATACCATGTCAAAAAATATCGACTATATATTGAAACTATTCAATGCTCTTAACATACAATTCAAGTTTAGAGTACTATCTCAAAAAATAATGTTGTATCAAAATTTGAGAGCAAGGCAAATATACTCCAGGGGCGAGAGACGGTTGAGATTCTCGCATCGAAAAGGCCGCAGTGCGCGAGTACTCAATCGAGTATATTGCGCAATATTATGAATTTCAATCAATTGCAATCAGAAAGACCATGTTAGGGATTGCATATTGTGTAACATTAAAAAGAGGTGGAGGGGGTTCGTGATTGCGTAACATTTTTAATTTATGAATTTTCTGCACATTCAATTTTGTATTTCAAATTTTTTAAATATATAATTTGAATATATCATAAAATTTTTTTCCATTGTTTCCAAACATTATTGATAGAAAAGAAAATTTACATTGTAAATAACTGTTTAATAATGAGAACTTTTTAACTTTTTTACATTTGCAATAAGAGATGCGAAAAGAAATTATTGAATTAACGGTTAAGTCTTACTTTAAAAGAATAATTATCATTTTTGAAGATTTCAAAATGTGTGCAAAAAGAATATAGAAGACTTCGAAACAGTTTTTTTAATTTTTCAGGATTTGAAAACCTTTTTAGGCAAATTGAATTTTGCAGTGTAATGAATTCTAATAGCAAAATAAAAAAATTTTGAAACTTTTCCTTAAATTTTTAAAAAGAGTTCAAAAGATTTTAAATCAAAATGTTAAAATTTTGGCCATATTATTCAATTTTATAAAAAAATTTGAATTAGTTTAAGAGATATTAGGAATGCAACTGTTTGGTTCTAAATTAGTCTGGTTCAGTTCAAATTCATGTATTTTGTTTAAAAATGGTCTATTTGGTCGAACATTATCCATTTTGCCCGAAAAAGATCATTTTTTATTTTAAATTTTACAATTTAGTTAAAAATGTCTATTTTTTAGTTGAAAACTCAACTAATGTATTGAATTTTGAGCAAGTTTGTTAAAAATTTATATTCAAAATGTAACTATTTTGTTGAAAATTCTTTTATTTTTTTCTTATTTTTCATCTGAACATTGCACTATTCCATTTTTGATCATAATTTTAAGCTTTATGAATTGAAAAATTAGTTATTTCATAGAAAATGCATTTTGGTTTGGATTATAATCAAAATTGGTCTTTTTAGTTAGAAAACTAATGTAGTTTGTTGAAAATTTATTATTTTGTTTATAGAATTTTGGGCAAAAGACATGAAGCTCTAACTCAAATGATAAATCTTTAACGACAACAACAAAATTTAACAAAGAAGTTCAATTTTTCATCAAGTACATAGTTTGATTTAAAAAAATAAAATGCTGATTAGAATATTAATTTTATACCATAAAAGATGAATTTTTAACCACAGGAAAAGATGAATTTAAAATTAAAAAACAATTATTTACATTTTTTCACAAAATAGTAAACTTTTTAACCAAGCAGATGAATTTTACATTAAAACAATTAATCATTAACAAATGATTACAAATCTACCAAAAAGATTAATTTTAAAAGGAAATTACATGAATTTGAAAGAAAAAGTTCATTTCTTAACTAAAAAAAGATTAATTTTCAACTAAACTGAGGAATTTTCAACTTAAATAATTAATCATTAAGCAAAATAATGAAATGTTATCAAAGAAGTTCAACTCTCAACCTACCATAATTGAATAAAAAAAAACATTTTCAAACAGAAAAGATGAATTTTTAACAAAAAAGTAGCATTTTAAACAAAAAAAAACTGATTAAAAAAATCATTGTTTTTGAAGCAAAAAATTAATTTTAATCCAAACAGTTCATTTTTTAACCAGACGGATGAGTTAAATAAATAGTTTATTTCTCAGCCACGATTTTACATAAAAATGTTGTTTGGTTGAAAATATAATTATGTTGTTGAACATTACAAAATTTTGTTAGAAACTCATTTTTTTATTTTAGTATTTATATTTGCGTGTTCAAAATTGTACTATTTAGTAGAAAATTCGTCGTTTTGACTTAAAAATCCAATAATGTAATTGCATTTTTTTCTCACTTGACTGAAAAATCTTTTTTGGTTGGAAATACAACTCTTTTTTTTTTAATCGTCTTTTAGTGCAAAAAATCAATCGTTTTGATTAAACATTTAACTACTTGGTTAAAAGGTTAGCTCTTTTGTTAAAAATTCATGTTTTTGATATAAAGATTCATCATTTTAGTATTTTTTTATTAAATTTAAACTTTTTTTGATTTGAAATTCAAAAATATTTTTTTGTTCAAGTATAAACTATAATGTTTTCTTTTAAATCGTTTCTTTAGTGAAAAATTATTTTTTTTAAACTGAGAATTCAGCTATTTTGGTCGAACATTCAACTGGTGGGTTTAAAATTAACTTTTATCGCTGTTCATTTAACTGTTTTGCAGAAAATTTATCTTTCTTTCTTGAAAATTCAACATTTCAAGTGGTCTTTTTTCTTTAATGACTACAAAATCTTTATTGGTTGAAAGTTCAATTTTTGGCTAACAACTAATTTTTTCAACTAAAAATTTACTACTTGGTTGAAAATGTAACTGTTTGGCCTAGAAGTAACTTTTTTGTTGAAAATTAAACTGTTTCGTAGAAAGCTCGTCTTTTTGGCTTGGAAAGTCATCATATCAGATGAAATGTTTTTACTTTATTGACTGAAAACTCTTTTTTTGTTCAAAATAACTTTTTTTCAACTGAAAATTAAGAAGTTCTTTTAACGTTTAACTGCTTGGTTTAAAATGAACATTTTTGTTGAAAATATTCTGTTTTAATTACAGATTTAAGTGCTTTATTGAAAACTCTTCTTTTTTGTTAAAAATTAATTTTTCACTGAAAATTAACAATTTTTTTGAAAATTGAACTAATGTGTTAATTCATAAGAAACACTAGGATTCGATCAAACTCCTTTTCCCCCAAATTTTGACTTATCCAATAAAAAAAATAATTTCTGAATTTTTTTTACAAAAGTACGTCCTTTAGCATAAATTATACATAAAACTTCTACTTTGCATTTTTTGGAATTTTCCGAGTTAGGTAAAAATTATTCAGTAAAAATTCTTTAATGAGTGGCCAAACTGTAATTTACAGAAAAATAATAAACACCACTTGTTGTTTCTATTTTGAAAAATATTTTCCACAAACTTGGCTAGTCGTCCTAAATTTTCTAGTCCATCCCCTTTTTCCAACTCCCTCAATTTTTCGGGTTTTGACCCAGTCTAAATAATAACAATAATAATAATAATAAATTTCCTTTTCTGAAAAAGGAACAAATTGTGGGGGATCAATCAGGAAAACTAAAGAAATAAAATTTAAACCAGTATAAATTTGGACCACCCTATTTCGGTTTTTGTCCCAGTCTAAATAATAACAAAAATAATAATAATAAATTTCCTTTTCTGAAAAAGGAGCAAATTGTGGGGGATCAATCAGGAAAAATAAAGAAATAAAATTTCAACCAGTATAAATTTGGACCACCCTATTGCCCATTCCGACGCCCCAAGTCTGCTCTGCACGATATGAAATTAAATCGGTCTTTTAATATACTTTTTTGAAAGAAAGTAGTAATGGGCCTGCTTTCCCCTGAGACTTAAGGGATTTCTGATTGATAATTATTTCAAAATCATAATAATAATAATAATAATAATAATATTTCATTAACGAGAACAAATATTTCTTTTCAATAAATATGAAAATTATTAAGTCAAATAAATTATTTCTTTGGAACAAAGAATCTACCCTCTACATTTGCACCAGTCGAAAGTGACTGGCTCGAAGTAAATTTTGACTTATTCAAATAATGCGAATTCGATAACTGATCAATCAGTAAAAAGTGACTTTTTGAATCAGTCAATTTGGCTTACTGATGAAATTAGTTATTTTAAATTACCCATCTGTTGTATTTTCTTCTACAAAAGGTCAATTTTCAACCAAAAATGTAATAGTTAAATTTTCAATAAAGAAAATTAATTCTGAAGGCAAAAAAAAATATTTTCAACAGAAGAGATTATTTTTCAACTCAAATTATCAATCTATAACAACAACAAAAAATGAATTTTTCACAAAGTATTTCACCTTCCAATCAATTAGTTAAATTTTCAACTAAAAAGGGGAATTTTCGTCCAAAGAAAAGTGGCATTTATAACTGAAAATACATTGATTTAAAAAAATTAATTTCAAACAAATAAATTTTTAACTAAAATGATAAATCATTAAAAAATAATGATTTTTTAGAAAAGCAATTCAAGTTATAAAGTAGTTTTATTGGGAAAAAAATCATTTTTCGCCAAAAAGATTCGTATTCTACCATAAATGATGTGTTTTCAAAAAATTCTGTATGAATTTTTAACAAAAAAGCTGTATTTAAAAAAAAATTATTTTTAACTAAACAGATGAATTTTCAATTAAAAAGAAGATTAATTATAAACAAAAAAATGTAATAGTTGATAATTCCACTATAGAAGATATCAATTTTAAATAAAAAGAAACAGTGGAATTTAAAAAAAAACAATTTTCAATAAAATAATTGGTTCCTGAACCGAATAATAGTAGACTTTTTTAATTACAAAGATCAATTTAAAACCCAAGATTGAATAGAACAAATTCCAAATAGAAAAATTAATTTTTAATTTAAAAAAAATCACAAATTTATCCTTTTGGATAAAAATGTATTATTTTGTTGAAAATATGATTATTTCGTAAAAAACTGTTTTTTGAAAAATCGTCTTTTTGGTCCAAAAATTCATCGTTTTGATTAAACATTTAACTAATTTGTTAAAAGTTAAGCTCTTTTATTAAAAATCCATGTTTTTTATTAAAGATTCATCATTTTAGTTGAAAATTCATCTCTTTGAATACAAATTTAACTATTTCATTGGAAATTTGTTTGTATTATGCTTAAAAATAATTGTTTTTGAAAAAATATTCAACCATTTCAATTTTGTTTAAAAATTCGTCTTTTGCAGTTGAAACTTTAACTATATGCTTAAGTAATAATGCATGACTTTTTTCAGAATTCGTTTTCTTTGGTAGAAAATTATTTGTTTTGTTTTGTTGCAAATTAACTTTTTTGTTTAGAGAAACGAAAAATTCCAAAATGTCCAATTTCCGGAAAAAACTAAGCGTGCCATAAATATTATGTGGCTGCAGCTCTTTAGTTGAAAATTAATTTTTTTTAATGAAGATTTAAGGATTTTATTTCAAATTCTTGTTTTTCTGGAAGAAAATCAATCATTTAATTATAAATGCAAATTTTTAGTTGAAAATGTATCTGTCTCAATTGAAGATTTAATTTTTTCTTAATTCTAATTTGGTAGGAAATAATTTATTTTGTTACCAATGCAAACTGTTGGTTAAAAATCTTTCTGTTTTGATAAAAGATTAAAGTATTTTATTGAAAATTCGTATTTTTTCGTTAAACTTAAACTGTTTTTTATTTGAAATTCAAATATTTTTTCGTAGAAATATTAACTATTACGTTTTTTTAAATTCATTTCTTTATTCAAAAATTAATTTTTCTAGATGGAAAATTCAAAAACTTGGTTAAAAATGGAACTTTTTTGTTTAAATAAACTGTTTTGTTGAAAATTGAAATGTTTTGTAGAACGATTATCTTTCTATGTTGAAAAATTAACATTCGAGATGACATTTTTTTCTTAATTGATTAGAAAATCTTTATTGGGTGAAAATTCATTTTTTGGATAACAATTACTTCTTTCTACTAAGAGATAACTTTTTTTTTTAATTAACTGTTTTATAGTAGGCTCATCTTTCAGACTTGGAAAATTAACATTTAAGATAACAAATTTTCTTACAAAATGTATTCTTTTTTAGTTAAAACTGCAACTGTTTGGTTACAAATTATTCTGGTTTTACTTGAAAATTAAATTTTTATTTTTGGGTAAAAAATCAATTATTTGATTACAAATGCCATTTTTTAGTCAAATTCACCATTTTTTAAAATTTAACTCCTTTTAATTGCAATCAAAATATTTTTTAATTTTAAGTATCAACTATCACATTTTTGTTGAAAGTTTGTCTTTTTGTGTTAAAAATCAATTCCTATGATAAAAATCAAACTAATCGTTTGAAAATTCGTTGTTTACGTTAAAAATCAATTTTTTACTTGAAAATTAACTATTTGGTTGAAAATTCAAATTTTCGGTTTAAAATGAACTTTTTTTAAGTTTAACTGTTTTGTAGAAAGCTCGTCTTTCAGGCTTGCAAATTCAACATTTAGAATTAATTTTTTTTCTTAGAAAATGTAATATTTTTTGTTAAAACTACAACTGTTTATTTAAAAATTAATATGTTTCAATTAAAGATTAAACCCTTTTTTAGTAGAATATCAATTAAGTGGTTACAAATGCAAATTTTTAGTGGAAAATTAATTGTTTGAATTACATATTTGAGTGTTTTATTGAAAATTCTTCTTTTTTTAAATTCAAGTTTTTTTATTTGCAATTCAAATATTTTTTGTTTGAAATATCAACTATTTCATGTTTTTTTTAATTTATCTTTTTAGGTTAAAAATTAAACTATTTTTTTCAAATTGTACTAATTAGTTCAAAATTTGCTGTTTTGGTTAAAAATTAATTTTTTACCTGAAAATTAACAATTTGATATAAAACCCAAATGTATGGTTTTAAATTAACTTTAGTGTTGAAAATTCAACTGTTTTGTGGAACGATCATCTTTCTGGTTTAAAAAATAAAGATTCAGATGATATTTTTTTCCTAATCAACTAGAAAATCTTTATTGGTCGCAAACTCGTTGTTTTGGTTAACAATTAATTTTTTCAACTAATCTGTTTTAATTAATTTTTTAAGTGTTTTATGGAAAATTCTCCTTTTCTGTTAAATGAAAGTTTTTTATTTACAAGGATAGTATAATTAAAAATTAATTTTTAAACTAAATGGCAACAATTTAGTTAAAAATTCAATTGTTTAGTTTAAAATGAACTTTTTTATTGACTTATAGAATGAAAATAATAATTGTTAACAAAAATTTTAATCGAAAGTTATTGAGTGGAAATTACGAAGTCTAATGATCGAATCGATTTCAAATCAGGCAGGTTCTACACTTGAAGTCGTAGAATTTCTCAGGGACGAAATATGTTGTCTTTTAAAATAAATTAGGCGATAAGTATTTTTCCGATTTGTGAAAAAATTTTTTTTTACAGATTCATGCTTACTGAATTGTTGGCCTTTTTCTGAAATCCATAAAGAAATTTTTAAAAATGTTAAAAATTAACAAAATGGTGACGGTTTTTCTGAAAATACTAAAAGTCGATTTTCTCAAAAAACCCACGCTTATATTTTTTGCCAATTTTTTGTAGAATTTGTACTGTCATGAGAAAAATAACTTGTGAGTTTTATGCGGGCCAAATAACTTTTGTGGGCAGGAGATATTTTTTCATAAAATAGAATTCTCGAATTTTTCTTGCAAACAATAAGATACGAAAAAACCATTTCCGAGAAAAATATAAAAATTCAATTTTTATAAGCAAAAAAATTCTCTTGATTTCAAGAACGGCTTAACCCACATAAAACTAATAAAATATCTTATTAATATAAACAAAAATTTGTGAACAATATTTCTAAAAGTAGAAAAGGCGAGGCTTTCCCTCTTACGCAGAAATTGTCCACATGTTTCTAGTCCTTTAAACTATTTTTCAAATTTCTCACATAAATGAATTTTAAAATGTTTTTGAAAAATAATAATATTTTTTAAAAACTTGTCTAGTCATTCTGAATTTTCCGAACTAGTGACCAGACCATCCCCTTTTCCAACTCCCCCAATTTTTCGTTTTTTGACCCAGCCTGAATAATAACAATAATAATAATAAATTTCTTTTCCTGAAAAGGGAACAAATTATGGGGGGTCAATCAGGAAAAATGAAGAGATAAAATAAAATTTCAACCAGTATAAATATGGACCATACTGTTGCCCATTCCGACACCCCAAGCTAGACCTCTCTGCACGATATGAAATGAAGTCGATCTTTTAATATACTTTTTTCAAAGAAAGTAGTGCAGGGCCTGTCTTCTTCGGAGAAATGAGGGTTGATAATTGTTGGTGTAGCGATTTCATAGTCGATTTCACAGTTTAATATTGCCGGTTGGAAAATTTGTTAAGGTGGTAAAACGATTCCAAGGGTGGTTGGTGGTATGGTTATTGGTTATTGGTCGGACGCAAGAAGAAGGCCTCTCTATTCACTATTTGACTATTGGACTATACTATATTGTCTCCGTGACCAGGTTGTCCCAGCCAGCGGGTCTTCCGGAATTAGTTCCATGCTGGGGGCACCGTGAACCATATGGTTCATATTTTCTTGATCGAGTACACGCATGCTGGTCGAATTGTGCTATCGAATTCTCGAAATTTAAGCCTCCTACGCGCGATTGGCTATCAGACCCTTGCGCAGTTCCAAGGCTTCGTGAGAATTGACATTCACCTTATGTTTCAAATTTCCTTGGGCCTTATGGCATGCGTAAGTCGTATGTCATGTCATCCCACGTGCCATCAAACCACCATGTCTCTCTCATATCTCATATCTCAAGATTTACTCAGAAGTTCATAAAACTTCCAAATTCTTCCTGATGATATTTTTATTAGTCTACAATTGTAAAGTTGTAAATTTAAATTTAACTTAATACACATTTATATTAAACTTATTTACTGTGTATACAAAAATTGATATATTTGTGTATGAGAACTGAAATAATAGCCATGTGTATTAAACCTGAACGCTAGCGCATACGTCGCGCAACTGTATCCAAAAATACCTTGATTATAATTAATATACATGTGTATTTCAAAATCATATGCTTCATTGTAAAATTATTACATCAGATGTGTATAACCGAGGCAGAAAAATTATATATAGTTTTTATATATTTCCGCCTGGAAAAACTTAAAGCACATGTGTATCAAAATTACTAAACATGTATATTGAATTTAATACACATGTGTATTAAATTCCAGATCTTTATTTGAACTTTCAAATTTAGTGGTATCTTAAATTTAATTTACGTATCTGAAAAAAACATCCAATACATGTGTATTAAACTTGATAAAGGAATTTTTAATAGTGTATAGAACATACTAATACCTACTATTAAAGCTTTTATTTAAAATTGAAAAAAATATTTTATTTTATATGATGTTATGCAAAATAAACATGAAAAATAATTATCACTTTTCGGCTCATTAGAGACAAAAATAACGAACAAGAAAAGTGGTATGAGAAGGGGAAACAGTCAACCAAAATCAACTTGACACTTTTTCTTTTCTTCGTTCTTTTCTTTCTACTTCATAGGCGCGCGCCAACTTTTTAAAATAAATTCTAACATTTACCAAATTTTCGAATAAATATTTGTTTGTTAGAAATTTTTTAACACTTAAATTCTTGCTGAAATTAGATTCTGAAATAATATAAACATTCGAATAATTTTTACTTCATACATTTTTTTTAAATATAAAATTCCATTTCTGACATTTTAATCGATTCATAACCTTTCAAACTAACTCCAGAAAATTTAAGTTTTAACAGAGTCAGTTAAAAATGTATTATTCAGTTTACAACATAAAAATCAGTTAACAATTATTTTAATTAAAAATTTGATATATTGATCAGCTTTGAAACTAATTTCAGAAAAAATTTAAACATATTTACATATAAGTTCAAAAATTGAATTTAAATACTCATTTCACAACATCAGGAACATAAAAAAATAATGTAATTGGAATTGGGGTATTTTAAATAGAAATTAACTTTTATTATGCAAATTATATCTAATATTTAGTTATATAATCTCCAAGTCAATAATAAATTTATATTAATCAATTAAAAAAAGAAAACATTTTAATCTTCATTCAATTTATTATTTTATTACGTATTATAAAAATAATTAGTTAGCAAATGATTAATTAATAAATTTACCAAATAAAAAGCATTAAATTATAATTTTCATCAAAATATTCAAATCATTTTTACTTTATATTTATTTTTAAATGTGAGATTTCATTTCCGAAAATTTGCTTTTTTAATAAACTTTTAAACTAATTCCAAAAAATGTAAGTGTAATAGAATCAGTTTGCAAAATGAAAAGCATCGAACTATTATTTTAATTGATATTTCAAATAATTTTTCTGAAAACTTGAAATTGAATTTTGTATACATTTAAATTATTAATAACCTTTTGAAGTGATTTGAAAAAAATTAAAATATATGTACATATAATTTTAAAAATTGAATTTAGATACTTATTTCACAACATAAGAAACAATTAAAAACAGATTTTTCTTTTTAATTTAATCTTTTTTTTTTTGAAATTCTTCTTTTCGGTTAAAAATTCAATTTTTAGTTGATCCTTCGTCTGTTTGATGAAAATTAATCTTTTGGGTCAAAATTTCAATTATTCTATAGTTAGAGATTCATCATTTCAGTTAAAAATTCTTCTTTCTGGTTTCAAATTTAACTATTTCAGTTAAATACTTACAATTTTATTTAAAAATGTAACTTTTTTTTAAAGTTAGTTTTTTTCTTGAAAGTGAATTTTTCAACTGAACATATAACTTATTCTTATTAATAATTACATTTGTTGCTTAAAATTCATCTGTTTGATTGAATACTATTTTTTTAGCTTAAAATTTAATTATTTTAGTTTTGGTTGAAATTTATATTTAAAAATTCATCTATTTAGTTGAAAATTGAACTGTTTTTCTGAAAATCCGTTGTTTTTTTAAATTAATTTTTTTAACTTTACGAACCTAAATAACATTTAGAAATTAAACCCAATTAGAAAATCCAATTATATTTTTAATTGAAGGTTCATTTTTTTATAGAAAAGGCTACTATCATATTTTTGGTTCAGAATTTATCTCGTTTGGTTAAAAATAAACTTTTTAAACTGATATCTAAACTAATCATTTTTAGGTTAAAAATGTATCGTCTTCAGACAAAAGTTGGACTAATCGATTAAAATTCATGTATTTTTTTGAAAATTCGTCTCTCTTGGTAAAAATTTAATCTCCTTGGTTGAAAATGTATACCATTTGATTAAAAATACAATTGTTTGTTGACAAATCGATTGTTTGACTGAAATATGAACTAATTTGTAAAAAAATGGTTTGTCATAAAGAATTTATAATTTTATTTGAAAATTCAACTTTTTGCTTTTAAGTGAACTTTTATGTAAAAAATTCTACTGTTTTATAGAAAATCCATCTTTTTGGCTTGGAAATTTAACAATTTAATAAAAAATAAAACTGTTTGGTTTGAAATTAAACCTTTTCGTTGCAAAATCATATTTTTGGGTCAAAAATTCAACTTCTTTGCAGATAATTCGTATTTTATTTTTAAACTAAATTTTTTGTTTGAAAATTAATTTTTTTGTTCAGATTCATTTTCTTTATCCGAAAATTGAACTATTCGATGTATGGTCAAAACTTTATAAGGTATATTGGATAAGTTTTAAATTGTCCTTTTTTGATAGAATCTTCTTGGTCAAAAAATCATCTTTATCGTTGATGATTTAACAATATTGTTGAAAAAAAATTGTTTCTTCAAAGTTGCTTTTTTATCAGAGTTTTTATCTAAAAATTTAACTTTTCCATTTTTTGTTGAAACTTTATCCTGTATATTTTATAAGTTAAAAATTCAACTATTTGTAAATTTTGTGTATTTTGTAAAAATTAAACTTTTTGGTTAAAAAACTAACTATTTTGTTTAAAATCTAATTACTTTTAGAAAATGTAACTATTGTTTTAAAGTTATATTTTCTGGTCGAAAATTCAACTTTGCTGCCACGAATCCATTCTTTTTAAATAAAAATTCATATTTTTTAGAAGAAAATTCATCCTTATCGGTTGAAAATTTATTTTTCTTGGTTGAAAAGTAACTTTTTTATTAAAATATCCATTATCTTCGAAAAAATGCGTCTTTTTGTATTTAAAATTTATGTCTTTATGTAGAAAATATTTGGAAATGTAATATATTTCTGAATGAAATTTTAAGAGTTTAAAATGTTTCCTATACAATTCAACATGTTATCTACATAGATTTTAATTGAAAGCACAGTCAAACCTGGATTTAATGATTCTGAATTTAATGTTTCCGAGAATAGACTCTAGGCCACGGGGATGGATGAGAGAATCTGTCGGGGGGGGGGGGGGGCTACGGTGTTCACTCAGGCGTGACAGGCCAGAGAGAGAAACAGAAGAGACAAAAAAACAGGAAAGAGACGAAACAGTGAAGAGATGCTGGATTTAATATCAAGGTCAGCGCCTAAGACACTAAATCCAAATTTGACCGTATTTATAAACATAAACTCCACCTTTAGCCAACGATATTTTGAGAAGTTGTTACTTTTTTTTTTCCGTGATTTTCAAGGCGAATGTACAATGGAAACAAATAACAAGTAGAAAATAAAGGTGAAACGCGAGCAGAGCAAAAGTTTTGTTCATTGTCCATTGTGACAAGTTGCACCTGCACTTTGCGATACTAAAATGCAGAATGGTCGCACATAAGCATTGAGCAATTCAAACTCCACCTGTGGTTCTGATTATACCGATTTATTATTTTTTTATCTTGCAAGACTGCAGACAAATCACGGCTAGCTTCGATTAAATTCAAACTATAGTTTTTTGGGGGTGCCCCCCCCCCTCGTTATTTTGAGCCAAGAAAGTGAAAAATCGTTTTTGAAGAAAAAGATTTTTTCCTTTTTAACAATTAAAAATCAAATTTTTTTTAGAACGACGCAGAATATGAATAGCAGTTCATAATTAAAAATTGTGAAGCTTCCTGAAATCTATAAAAATGGACCCTTATCCTTACTAAATTTATGTCTTGTATGTTTTAACAAAAATGTTCAGAAAAATATAAGCATTCATTTGAAGCGACTAAAATGGAATTTAGTTTGACGAAAAACAAGATTTTTTTGATTTTTTAAATTGAGTATCAATATTCAAACTCGTCTCCCTTCTTGAAATTTACAAAATGATATCCTCAACAGATATTTACCTTAAGTTTTTGAATAAACAAAAGTCCATTTTTATTGATTTTATCTATCTTTTTTTTTGCAAGATAAATATCTCTGAGGATATCATTTTATGAATTTCAGGAAGGAGAAAGAGTGTGAATATTGAGACTCAAGTAAAAACAAAACGGTTTCAAAAATAAAATCTTAAAGATTGTCAAACTTAATGCTATTTTAGTCCGGTTGATATATTTTTTATCCTTTTTTGAACATTTTTATTAAAACACACAAGCTGCATACCTGGTAAGGGTACATTTTCGTAGATTTCATGAAGGGGAACAATTTTGAACTATGAGTGGCTATTCCTATATTGCTCCATTTTCGAGAAAAATGAGATTTTGAATTCGTGAAGATTATGCTTCTTCAATTTTAGAGATAAAACCCCATTTTTCTTTACTTTAAAGTTCAGGAGCATTAATAACCTAATGGAAAATTTTCTTTAAATATTCAGTGAACTAACAACAAACTTTAAAGAAAATGTTAAAGTTCGTTGAACTAAATGCTTTTTTAGTCGATTTTTATCGATTTTTTCCATATTTTTTGAAAATTTAATTGAATTAAACAATATAAAAATCTGGAAAAGATATAATTTAATAGATTTCAGGAAGCTGAACAATTTTTAACTATGAACTGCGATTCATATTTTGCATAGTTTTTTAGAAAAAGAAGATTTTGAATCCGTTAAAATGAATGAATTTGCAACTAAAAAAGATAAATTTTTAACCAAAAATTGAATAGTTAAATTTTCAATTAAAAAAATTAAATTTGCACAAAAATATTAGAAATTTTTTAAGAAAGTAGTTACAAACTATTTAGATTATCTATGTTAACTAATCCGTTAGTAAAATTACATCGAATAAGCTGGATTACAAGTGGATTACCATGGATTAGAACTTGATTGTAAGCTGATTACTTGGATTATCAGAATTAATCCGATTATTCTATATGATAAGTGAATTACTTTTGATTCGAAGCGAAATGCAAATAGTTTACTTGGATTACTCTGTCTCAGAACTTTATTACAAGTTGATCACATGGATTATCTGAATTATTCCAAATTATCTGGATTACAAGTGAATTACTCTAGATTAGAAGTAGAAGACAAATGGGTTACTTGGATTACTGGAATTATTCAGAATTTCCTGAATTAAAAGTTGCTTACTATGGATTAGACGTAAAATAGAAATGGGTTACTTGGATAACCTAAATTATTCCGAATTAACTGGATTGCAGGTGGATTATCATGGATTGGAACTTGATTTCAAGTTGCTAAATTGGATTATCTGAATCAATCCGATTACTATATATTATAAGTGAATTACTCTGGATTCGAAGGTCTCAGCTTGATTAAAAGTGGCTTACTTGGATTATCTGAATTATTCCAAATTATCTGGATTACAATTGAATTATTCTGGATTAGAAGTAGAAGACAAATGAGTTACTTGAATTACCTGAATTATTCCGAATTATCTGGATTTAAAGTGGATGACTATGGATTAGAAGTGGAACACAAATAGCTTACTTGGATTACCTGACTCATTCCGAATTATCTGGATTTAAGGTGGATTACTATGCATTAGAACTTGATTACAAGTTGCTTTATCTGGATTATCTGAATTACTCCAATTCATATATATTGAAAGTGGTTCAATCTGGATTATAAGTTGATTACTCTGGATTAGAAGTGAAACACAAACGGGTTACTTGGATTCCCTAAATTATTCCGCATTAGCTGGATTACAAGTTGATTACAAAGTCTTAAAAACTTGATTACAAGTTGGTTACTTGGATTACCTGAATTATTTCGAATGATCTATATTATAAGTAGATTGCTCACTCAAAGAACTTGATTACAAGTGGATTACTTGGTCTTAGAACTTTATTATAAGCTGATCACCTGGATTATCTAAATTAGTCCAAATTATCTAAATTAAAAGTGGATTACCCTGGATTAAAAGTAGAATAAAAATGAGTTACTTAGATTATCCGAATTATTCCAAATTATCTTAATTAGAAGTGGATTACTCTGGATTAGATGTGGAATACAAATGAGTTACTTGGATTAACTGAATTATAAAGGATTTCCTGGATTAAAAGTGGATTAAGAAGGATTAGAAGTAGAATACAAATGAATTACTTGGATTATCTGAATTATTCCGGATTATCTGGATTGAAAGTGGAATACTATAGATTAGATGAACTCCATCTAGTATAAAAAAAACGAAAAGAATTTCTGTTATTCTTGGATGATAATACAGATTCCTTGAAAATACAAATAAGCTATTTGGATTACCTGAAGTATTCCGAATTATTTAGATTACAAGTAGATTATTCCATCCTAAAGCTTGATTACAAGTTGATCACTTGGATTATCTAAATTACTCCGAGTTTTTAAAATTACAAGTGGAATACTCTAAATTAGAAGTAGAATACAAGTGGATTGCTTGGTTTACCTGAGTTAATCCTAATTATCTGCATTAAAAGTGGATTATTCCACTTAAAACTTGATTAAAAGTGGGTTACTTAGATCATCTCGATTATTCCGAATCATCTAGATTGAAAGTGAATTACTATGGATTAAAAGTGGAGTACAATTGGATTACTTGGATTACCTGAATTATTCCGAATTATCTTGATTATAAGTGGATTACTATGAATTAGAAGAACTCCATAAAGTCTGAAAAGACGTTAAGTATTTCTGTTATTTGCTGATGATAATACAGATTCCTTAAAAAATACAAATGGGTTACTTGGATTACCTGAATTATTCTAAATTATCTGGTTACAAGTGGATTACTATGGATTAGAAGTGGGATACAAATGAATTACTTGGCTTCATTGGATTACTCCGAATTGTCTAGATTAAAAGTGGATTACTCTCTCTTAGAATTTGATTAAATTCAATCCCTTGGATTATCTGAATTACTCCGATTTGTCTAAATTAGAAGTGGAATACTCTGGATTACAAGTAGAATACAAATGATTTGCTTCAATAACTTAAATTAATCCGAATTATCGGGATTACAAGTGGATTACTCCAAATTTAAAAAATTGATTATAATTGGATTGCTTGGATTACATGAGTTATCCCGAATTATCTGGATTACAAGTGGATTACAAACTGGAGTAATATAATATGCACTATAAGATTTTCTTCAGCTTCCCAAAATTCAAATATGAAAAGAAAACTAAATGTCAGCATAATAACGGCATTAATAGGTAGGGAAATAACCTTTAGGTCAAAACCAATTAATCGAAGGGAACTGTCAGTTCGTTTCGTTATTAAATTAGGTTTTATCTTTCATCTGCAGTTTAAAAGAAATGATTATTTTTCAATTTCTTTTATCAGTTTCCAGTTCTTTTCCAAACTATTGTTTTTAAAATTTATTAGACTATCAAATTATCGAGTTTGCTAATATTATTTTAAGAATCTTGATCAAAACCTGGTTCTTGCAAGACCATGTCCTTCCAGCTAAATTTTTTAACTCTGTAAGTCGATTTTTTATATTCTCATCATTTATGTGAGAAAGTATTATTTTCCTTGGAAATGTCAATATAATTTATCACGTATTGTACTAATATTTATCCAAACACCAATTATTATTATTAAAAAATTAAGCTGGCATTATAAACTGACCTTAATAGGCACTACAAATGTTCTAATGGTATCATAGCAAATAGTAAGTAAAAAAAAATGCTAACAAAATTATTAATTCAAATTATGGGTTATAAATTTTTAGTACCACTTTAATGCATTTATTATTTTGATAAGAAATTAGTATAATCTGCAGATTTACTTGTCATTTAATAATATTTTCTTAACAATGAATACATTTAGTTGCTGAAATAATCATAATATGAAAAATCCTACAACTTCAAATTTGGATTGAATTTCCTATTGAGATAGATTATTTATAATCAAAAATGGAATAGTTAAATTTCCATTTAATGAAAATAATTTGCGACAATGAAAACCAATTTGCAAACAAAAAGCTTAATTTTTCAGCAAGACGACCAATTTTCTACCAAAAAAGACAAATTAAAAAAAAGACATTAGTCTTAAAGCAATTAGTTACATTTTTGAGTAAAAAAGATAAATTGACAGTAAAAAAATAAAATAGTTAATTTTGATTTAAGGAATTTAACTTTTAATCATAAATAAAACAAATTTGAAACCAAATGTTTAAATATTTTACCAATTTAGTTTCAATTTCAACCAAAAATATATATTTTCCAGCAAGAGAATTAATTTTCTACATAAAACCAGATTTTAAACAACACACATTTGGTTGAAAATGCATATTAGTGGGTCATCTTTTTGGGTAAAATTCCAGCTACTTTGTTAAAAATTCGTCACTTTTGCTTGAAAGTTCAAGTATTTGGTTTAATGCAACTATTTGGTTAAAAATTAATTTTTTTATGTTGAGCATTCATCTTATTAGAAAACTCCTGTAAAAAATAAAGAATAGGATTTAATAATAATCATATAACTGTGTTAATAAAACCTAATTAGAACATCCAACTATTTTTTGATGAAAATTAATTGTTTGTTTGTAAAAATTTAACTTTTTAGTTGAAAATTTTTCTTTATCAATCGAAAATTCGACTAAATGATTACAGATTTGACTATTTTGTTCAAAATTTAACTATTTTATTAAAAATTTAACTTCTTCATTAAAAAGTCACATTTTCTGTTCAAAATCTGAACTGCTTTGTATTGTTAAAAAGTCATCTTTTTGGTTGAAAATAAATTTCTTAACAGAATATTTAAGTATTTTGATTTTGTTTGAAAATTTATCATTTTCAGTTGAAAATTCAACTATAACATTTTTTAATAAAAATTCATCTTTTTAGTCAAAAATTCAACAACATACGGGCAAAAGTTGAGCTTCTTCATTGAAAATTATTATTATTTTTTTTAGTATTCGTCTTTTCGGATTTTAGGCTGAAATTGAAAATTCAACTGTTTTCTCGCAAACTCGTCTTCTTAGATAGAAAATCTAACTAATTCTATAAAACTCAGCTATTTGGTTGTAAATTCATATTTTCGGCATAAGAATTAAACTGTTTCTTAGAAATTCGCCTTTTTGGTTAAAAAATGTCATAGTTTTGCAGACATTTTATCTTTTTTTGGTCAAGAATTCAATTGTTTGGTTAAAAATAAATCTGTTTTGGTTGAAGATCCAACTATTTACTTGAAAATTTGTATTTTTCATTAAAAAATAATTATTCTGTTAAAGTTGCATCATTTTAGTTGACAAATTAACTACTTTTTTATCAATTTAATTATTTTTTTAAAAATTCCAATAATTTGTTAAGATTTAATTTTTCGTTCGAAAATCCAACTCCTTCGTTAAAGTCTCAAGAATTTTTTTAAGTCATCCTTTTTGAATGAAATTTTTATTATTTTATTGAAAATTCTAATCATTTTTTAAATGTAATTTTTTTCGATAATTCAACTTTGTTGAAAATTCAATAATTATATTAAAAACTCATCTTTTTGGTTAAACACTTAATTGTTTTGTTAAAAATTCAAATAAATTGTTAAAAAGTAACTTTTTTCTTCAAAATATCAATTAAGATATTGAAAATTCCATTTTTTTTAAACTCATCCTTGTGGCTGAAAATTTAACTATTTTGTTCAAAATTTTAATAATTTGTTAAAAAGTAATTTTTTTATCGAAAAATCAACTAATTTATTGACAATTAAAACTATTTTTTTAAACTCATCCTTTTTGGCTGAAAATTTAACTATTTTGTTAAAAATTTAAATAATTTATTATAAAGTAATTTTTCGTTTGAAAATACAACTGCTTTATTAAAAATTCACCAATTTGGTTAAAAACTCATACTTTTTGGTTAAAAATTTAATTATTCATTTATTTTGTTAATAATTCAAATAATCATCCTTTTTAGGTTCAAACTAATTTTTTAACAGAAAATTTAGGTAGGTAGAAAATTAATCGTTTTCAGTTCAAAATCCAATCTTTTTAAGTTTGGCCCTTTCCAGTAAAAAATTCAACTACATTTACTTGGTTAAAAATTCCTAATTTCAGGTTAAAATAGAAAATTCAACTGTTTTCTAGAAAACTCATTTTAGCTACAAAATTTAACAATGTGTCAGATCATTAAGAAATGTGTTTAAAAATGAACTTTTTTGTTTAAGATTCGCCATTTTACGTGAAAATTAAACTTTTTTTGTTGAAAATAAACTATTTTTTGAAGGTTAAATTATTTTTGTTCCAAAATTCAACTGATTTGTAAAAGAATTCGTGTTCTTTAAGCTTTAATTTGGAAAGTTAAAAACCCCAGAATGGGAAATTTTGTTAAGTGGAAATAAACAGGGGAAATGACCACACATTTTTTCCGGCGACACAAGTGGCCAAACTGTATTATATCCATAAATAAAATTAAAATTTAGGATTTTGAATAAAATGCTGGCTGAAATTCTGGCAGATTGGGGAAAAAAGTTCTGTCGAATCCATAGAAAAAGAAAATATTTTGTAAATGCAAATTTTTCAATTAAAAGTAAAAATTCTCCAACGTTCGACATCATCTGTTTTCTACAGATAATATCAATGAGTTCATTTAACATTGGAGTTGTACTAGTAAACACCCTATATGCAATGATGGTAATAAACTCTTTAATATTCCTTTGATAATCTTTGGCGTCAATAATTTGCAAGGATTTAAATAATTTAAATAATTTATCATTTTACAGGTTTTTCAAGCTATTGCTCGGCTTGAGTTCATAGCGGAAGAAATTCATCAGTTTTCAGCGATAAATGAAAAAGAGGCCAACAAGGAAGAACTCTTAGAGGCAATAAAAAATGTCGTAAATAACTATGAGGAAGTGTTAAGTTTTTGCATAAGAACGGAGAATGTATTTTCATATCAAATTTTGATAGAGGTTATCCTTGCTACAATTTTGTTGTGTTGTACAGAGTACATGTCCATAACAGAGAAAAATTAATTTATTATCAATTTAGACCATAAAATCATTGTGGCCTTTCAAAAACGTCAAATTTAAAAAAAAAACTAATTTGTCAGCCCGGAAAGATGAATTTTCAAACAAATAGAATCAACTCTGGATTTAGTGTTCTCTGTTTTGCCACGCCTGATTGAACACCGTAAATTCTCTGCAGCTCTTCTCGATCATCCCCGCGGTGTGGCATCATTTTTTGGAAACACTAAATCCAGAATAACTAAATCCAGATTCGACTGTACTAATATTTACCTGGGTGTTTGATCAGAGGAGAGGGAAACTGCAGAAGACCACCAAATTCCAGATTGGACTGTATTTGAATTTTTTAACAAACGACTTAATTTTAAATCAAACAGTTTCAAAAGAGGTGAATTTTTTAGAAGACAATTAAATTTTGAATCCTAAAGGACAAATTCTCTATCCCATTAGAAAAATGTCCAACAAAACAATTAAAATTCCAAAAAATGATTAAATTAAAAAAAAATAATAAGTTTCAACCATCTAGTTTTATTTTTAACTGAAAAATACTAAATTTCTAGGAATAGAGATGAATTTTCAAACCAAAAAAACGAATTCTTAAAAATTCCGAAAAGTTTATTTTCAACCAAACAGTTAACTTTTCAACTAAAAACGATCAATTTTCAATTGAAAACGTTTAATTAAATTCTAAAAATTAATTTTTAACAAAAATTAGTGTTGAAGAAAAAAGAGTTAAATTTTCAAAGAGAAAAGATTTTTCAACCAATGATAATTTTATTTTTAACTAATATATACTAAATTTCTAGGAATAGAGATGAATTTTCAAACTAAACAGGAGAATTTTTAACAAATCCAAAAAGTTTATTTTCAACTAAACAGTTAACTTTTCAACTAAAAACGGCTTATTTTTTATTGAAAACTTTCAATATTTAGCAAAAAATGGAATGGTGTAATTTCCCATTAAAATTTAACAATTTAAAAAAATATTTTAAGAAACAGTTAAATTTTCAACAAAAAAATATCAATTTTCGAAAAATCAGTGATACTTTTAATTGAAAAATTAGACATTTCTACCAATAGAAATGATTTTTGAAGCAATAAATATTAATTTTCCAACCAATTAATTATACTCAATTTTGTTTAGGAATAGAGATGAATTTTCAAACTAAAAAGTAGAATTTCTAACAAATCCAAAAAGTTTATTTTCAACTAAACAGTTCACTTTTCAACTAAAAACAGCCTATTTTTAATTGAAAACTTTCAATATTTAACGAAATTACTGTTAAGAAAACAGTTAAATTTTTAACCAAAAAATATCAATTTTCGAATAGTTGAATTTTCAAGTCCAAACATTAGTTTGTAACAAAAAAATAATTGACTAGTTTTATTTTTAACTGAAAAATACTGATTTTAACTGAAAAAATAGTTGACTTTTCAACTAAAAACGATCAATTGTCAATTGCAAACGTTTAATTAAATTCTAGAAATTAATTTTTAACAAAAATTAGTTTTGAAGAAAGAGTTAAAAAAAGTATTATTTTTAACTAAAACATACTAAATTTCTAGAAAGAGGGATGAATTTTCAAACTAAAACGAAGAATTTTTAACAAATCCAAAAAGTTTATTTTCAACAAACAGTTTTTTTTAAACTAAAAACGATCAAGTTTCAATTGCAAACGTTTAATTAAATTCTAAAAATTAATTTTTAACCAAAATAAGAGTTGAAAAAAAAGTTTAAAAAAAGATTATTGAGATGAATTTTCAAACTAAAAAGAAGAATTTTTAATAAATCCACAAGGTTATTTCCAACCAAACAGTTGAGTTCTCAACTAAAAACGATCAATTATCAATTGCAAATGCTCAATTCAATTCTGAAAATCGATTTTTAACAAAAACAAGCGTTGAAAAAAAAGTTAAATTTTCAAAGAGAAAAGAATTTTCAACCAATGATAATTTTATTTTAAACTAATATATACTAAATTTCTAGGAATAGAGATGAATTTTCAAACTAAACAGGAGATTTTTTAACAAATCCAAAAAGTTTATTTTCTACTAAACAGTTCACTTTTCAACTAAAAACAGCTTATTTTTTATTGAAAACTTTCAATATTTAACAAAAAATGGAATAGTGTAATTTCCCATTTAAAATTAACAATTTAAACAAATATTTTAAAAACAGTTAAATTTTCAACAAAAAAGTATTAATTTTCGAACAATCCGTTGTATTTTTAACTGAAAATTATTAATTTTCTTTAAATAGAGATGAATTTTGAAACCAAAAAGACAAATTTTTAACAAATCCAAAATGTGCATTTCCAACCAAACTGTTGACATAACTAGGAACGGTCAATTTTTAATTGAAAACGTTCAATATTTAACCCAAAAATGGAATAGTTGAATTTTCAAATTCAAAAATTAATTTTTAACAAAGAATAGTTAAATTTTTAACTAAAAAAGATTAATGCTTCACCAAAAATGATGAGTTTTTAAAATTTTTAACTAAAAATACGAAATCCTAACAAATTCAAAAAGTTTATTTTCAACCAAAAATTTGACTTTTCAACTGAAAACGATCAATTTTCAATTTCAAACGTTCAATTTAACTCTAAAAATTAATTTTTCACAAAAATAAGTGTTAAAAAAGTTAAATTAAAAAAAAAGATTATTTGTCAACCAATTAGTTTTTTTTAACTAAAAAATACTAGATTTTTAGGAATGGAGATGAATTTTCAAACTAAAAAGAAAATTTTTAAAAAGTACAAAAAGTTAATTTGCAACCAAACAGTTCCCTTTTCAACTCAAAACGGCCTATTTTTTATTGAAAACTTTCAATATTTAACGAAAAATCCAATAGTAAAATTTTCCATTAAAAATTAACAATTTAAAAAAAATGTTTAAAAAAACAGTTGAATTTTCAAGCAAAAATTATCAATTTTCAACCAATCAGTTGTATTTTTAACTAAATAATAATCATTTATCACAAAAAATTATGCATTTTTAATAAATCCATCAAGTTTATTTTCAACTAAAAAATAACAATTTTCGAATAGTTGAATTTTCAAGTCCAAATATGAGTTTGTAACAAAAAAATAGTTAAATTTTCTAATAAAAAAGATTAATTTTCAACCAATGAGTTGTACTTTCAACTGAAAAATATTACATTTCTACCAATAGAAATGAATTTTGAAACAAAAAAGATTAACTTTCCAACCAATTAATTTTATTTTCAACTAAAAAATACTACATTTGTAGGAATAGAGATAAATTTTCAAACTAAAAAGAAGAATTTTTAACAAATCAAAAAGTTTATTTTTAACTAAACAGTTCACTTTTCAACTAAAAACGGCCTATTTTTCATTGAGAACTTTCAACATTTAACGAAATTACTGTTAAAAAAACAGTTAAATTTTCAACCAAAAAATATCAATTTTCGAATAGTAGAATTTTCAAGTCCAAATATTTGTTTGTAACAAAAAAGTAGTTACAGTTTCTTGTAAAAAAGATTAATTTTCAACCAATCAGTTGTGTTTTTAAATAAAAAAAGATTATTTTTTCATCAAAAACGATGAACTTTTTTAACCAAAAAGACGACTTCTGAACAAATCCAAAAAGTTTATTTTCAACCAAACAGTTGACTTTTCAACTAAAAACGATCAATTTTCAATTGCAAATGCTCAATTCAATTCTGAAAATTTATTTTTAATAAATATATACTAAATTTCTTGGAATAGAGATGAATTTTCAAACTAAAAAGGAGAATTTTTAACAAATCCAAAAAGCTTATTTTCAACTAAACAGTACTCTTTGCAACTAAAAAAGGCCTATTTTTTATTGAAAACTTTCAATATTTAACAAAAAATGGAATGGTGTAATTTCCCATTAAAAATTAATAATTTAAAAAAAATGTTTAAAAAAACAGTTAAATTTTCAAGCAAAAATATCAATTTTCAACCAATCAGTTGTATTTTTAACTAAATATTAATCATTTTTCACAAAAATGATGAATTTTTAACAAATCCATCAAGTTTATTTTCAACCAAGTAGTTGAACTTTCAATCAAAAAAAGATTAACTCTTTAAAAAAAAAGATAGTTGATATTTGAACACAGCAAAGATTGTTGAATTTATAACCAAATATTTAAATTTTCGACATATAAAAATGAATTTTTAAATAAAAAGTTAAGTTTTCCAAAAACAAAAAAAAATATTGAGCAAACAGTTGAATTTACAAACAAATATTAAAATTTTGAAACAAAGGGGACTTATTTCTGAACAAAAACGATCATTTTTAATCCACGAAAATGAATTTTCTACCAACAAATTAAACTTCAAGAAAAAACAGTTTTATTTCCAAATGCACAATTAAACTTTCAAACAAAGAAGACGAATTTTTAAACAAATAATTTAATTTTAAAGCAAAAAACGAATTTTTTAGAAGACCTAAAGTATTAATCGACAAAATGTAATATCGGAAAACAAGTTTTTAGAAGACAGTTAAATTTTCAATCCAAAAGTACAAATTTTTTATTCAATATGATCAGTGTTATTAACAAAATAATTAAATTTTCAACAAGTAATTAAATTTTCAACTGAAATAATAGATCTTCTACAAAAAAAATTAATCTTCGGCAATCAAGTTCAACTTTCAACAAAGTTGTTGAATTATCAATCAAAAAGATTAATACTCATCGAAAAATGTGATGGTTGCTATTTCGCCCAAAAAATAATTTTATTTCAAATAAAAAAACAATGTAATTTAAGCCAGAATAAAAATATTAAAGACTTTTTCAAAAGAATTAAATATTTAACAAAACAGTGGAAAGGATTCGATTCAACTTTGCTTAATGCAAATAATTACTAATCGACAATTCGAATATCCCCCATGAGTTCTTAAACAATTTGTAATTGTTTAAATAAATGAAACTTATTTAAATATTTCTTTTTTCGCTAAATATGCAACAAAAATTTTATTTTCTGAATGAAATGTAATATTTAGTCGTCTTTTTAGTTCAAAAATTCATCATTTTTTGTGAAAAATTTCCCGTTTTTAGTTGAAAAGTCAACTGTTTTGTTGAAAATAAACTGTTTGGATTCGTTGATAACTATAGTTTTTGTTTTGAAACTTCGTCTCTATTGGTAGAAATTTAATCATTTTCAGTTCTAAATACAACTGATTGGTCGAAAATTAATCTGTTTTGGTTACAAATTTAACTGTTTTTTTTAAGATTTTGTTTAAATTGTTAATTTTTAATTGGAAATCTCACAATTCCACTTTTCGTTAAATAGTGAAAGTCTTTAATAAAAAAATAGGCCGTTTTTAGTTGAAAAGTGAACTATTTAGTTGAAAATAAACTTTTTGGATTTTTTTAAAATTCTTCTTTTTAGTTTGAAAATTCATCTCTATTCCTAGAAATGTAGTTTTTTCAGTTCAAAATAAAACTAATTGGTTGAAAATTAATATTTTTTCTTTGAAAATTTAACTTTTTGTTTAACATTGTTTTTTATTTGATTAAAAATAAACTTGATGGATTTATTACAAAATTCGTCATTTTGGTTTGAAAATTCATCTCTATTGGTAAAAATTTAATATTTTTCAGTTAAAAATACAACTGACTGGTTGAAAATTAATCTTGTTTCTTTGAAAATTCAACTATATTTTAAAACTTATTTTTGTTAAAAATTAATTCTTAGAATTGAATTGAACGTTTGAAATTGAAAATTGATCGTTTTTAGTTGAAAGATCAACAATTTGGTTGCAAATAAACGCTTTAGATTTCTTAATAATACGTCTTTTTGGTTTAAAAATTCATTATCTTTAGTAAAAAATTAACCTTTTTTAGTTAAAAATACAATTACTTTAATCTTATTTGTAATTATTTTTATGAAAAAAAGACGACAGAAGTTGCTGAAAATGAGCAATAATACGGAAAACGTTGTTTTTTTGGGGTAATATTTGGGGTGCTGTTGGGGGGGGGGGGTAAATAAAAGTTATTAGCGTGGTTTTATTTCGTAAATACTCCTCTTTAATCCCTCAAAAATGGGCACATTTCGATCAAACCCTGAAGTATTAGTTCAATTTTTCGAAAACCCAAATTTTCTCCATGTTAATTAAATGAGATTTTGAAGTTCGCGGTGATATTTGAATTTCAAAAAAAAAAAAAATTCGCATTGTCTTTCTCCTGAAATGAAAACTTTTTGTGACGTGACTTGACCTCTAAAATGAAAAAAACATTTGCAATTCAAATTTGGACCTCCCTCATACACATATGTCGCGAAAATACCCGCAGG
>NC_046659.1:125535159-125554330 GCF_010883055.1 Belonocnema kinseyi | reverse complement strand
CCCCCCCCCCCCCCCAACAAATAAAAATTCAACTTTGAGTGGATTATTAATTCCTTAACACGTTATTCGATTCATCCACTTAAAATTTGTTCAGTAATAGTATAATAAATTATCATTTAAATAATTATTAACTAATAATTAATTATTTGTTATATTCTGTGTGCGAAAACCCGAAGAGCAGCCTTGCACGTCGGGTTGCGGCATAGCGAGTGCATTGGCGATGTCTTTTTTTTAAATCACTTTTGATATTTATTAATTGGAATAAACAATAAAGAAACTATTTCAATTGCATAATTATTTTAAAAATTGAGCAAAGGGCAGACGGGTACGTAGGTACCCCGGCGGGTGTGCATTGAAAAAAATTAATTTTTGAACAAATTAGTACGATTTTAACCAAGTAGATAAACTTTTAACAAAACAAGATGAATTCTTACTGAAAAATTCAATAGTTAAATTTTCAACTATACGAACTATCAATTTTTGGCCAAAAATGGATTAGACAAATTTTTAGTTATGAAAAAAAAAATTAATTCTGAAAAAAAATATTATTAGTAGAGCTTTGAATTAAAAAGAATGAACTTTAAATAAAAAATAATCATTTTCTTATTGGATTTCTTGAAAACAGGGCAAAAATAGGAATGATTTAAATCCTTGTTTTTACGTGTAACTAGTTCACCCTGCACAAGAAATAAATATTAATATTTGTCCGAACATCTATGTCGAATTTTGAAAACTCAAACATTTATCTCACCGATTTAACAAAAAAATCAAAGAGTTATCGTATTTGAAATCCTTAATAGAGGTTTTCAATTTTTTGTTTAAAGATAACTTTTTATAGTCCATATAATTTTCAAGCTGATTAAATTTTTTTGTGTATTTTTTTTTACTCTAAATAGTCCCCTTTAAAAAATAAGAATAGTGGTCATTTGCGTAATTTAGGAAATATTTTCTTATAATTTCTTAAAGTAACTTTTGGTTTTGTTAAAAACGATCTCTTTAGACTTAAGAGTATCAAAAAATACACGTAAAAAATCTAATCAGGATATTATGAGAAATTTGATTTTTAAATTCAACGGTCATTTTTAAATTAAAATCGTATAGTTTCTAATACATTAATGATAATCACGCCAAAACAGCACTACTTATTATGAAAACCTTTCATTTTTCTTTACAGAAAATATAAAATAGACAAAAATTTCAAAATGCGATAACTCTTCGAAAATCAATTTTTCGAAAAAAAATATATCTTAGGCTTTTTTCTTTTTACATGTGTAAGAAAGTTGTACAAATTAGAAAAAAATGTAATTTTCAAAATTTTCTCTAATCGTGAATAGTGACTGAAAAACCTATTTTGGTTCGGAGTTTAACTACTTAGTCAAAAGTACTACTACTTTGTTAATATTTTTTTTTTTTATGATTAACCATTTTATGTAATGAATTTTTTTTCCAAATTCAACTTTGTGTATTAAATTCGTTTTTTCTCAAATAATTTTTTTGCCGAAAATTTAACTATTCTGTGTTTGGTTGAACATTTGTTTTCTACAGTTGAAACTTCAACTATTTGTTTAAAAATTTCTGTAATTTGTTAAAATTTTGTCTTGGTATGATAGAAAATTAATCTTTTTGGTTAAAATTTCATTTTTTTGGCTTGAAAATAAGTTTTTTTTATTGACAATAATTTTTTTAACTGAAAGTTTCACTAGTTTATTTTTGGTTAAACATCACTCTTGATCGTTGCAAACTCAACTATTTGTTTGGACATTTGTATATTTTGATAAAATGTTGTATTTGTAGTAGGATATTAAATTTCTTTCTATGATTAATCTTTTTAATGAAAAAATAATTTTTTCGGTTGAAAATTCAATTATTTCATTGAAAAATTATTTGATTGCCTTAAAAACTTATTTTCAAAGCTGAAAATTAAACTATTCTACTTTTTGTTGGAAATTTATCTTTTTTATTTGAAAGTTTATCTATTTTGTTGAAACTTTGTCTTTATTTGTTTTAACCACCCATTTTAAAATTTTTTTAAACAATTATGCAATTAAAATAGTTTCCTTGTGTTTTATATTCCAAATATATGTATCGAACGGGACGGTTATGCTGCAACCCGACGTACAAAATTGCACGTCGGGTTGCCGCACACAGGATGTAACGAATAATTAATTATTGCTTAATAATTAATTTAATTATTATTAATTATAGTATCACTTAATACTTTTTACGTACATGAATCAAATAACTAGATAAGAAATTAATATTCAGATAAAAATTGAACAATTATTAATTAGAAACAACTTGAAATTATTAAAGTTCTACCTAAAATGTATTCGGTTAAAAATGTAAATCATTAAATTTTTAATATTTAATATTACATAATTAATTATTATTTAATTTTCACTTAGAATATTTTCAAATAATGTAATTTTGAAAATTTACAAATGTAATTATTCATTCTTCAATTCAAAACAATGAAAATGATAGCATGAATTCCTATTTTTTGACCGGAGATCTTTGAACTATTAAATTTATAAAAGGAAGAAATTTAGCATTTTTAGGCTTTTATTTTTTAATTGTTTAATTGGACAGTTTTATTGAACGCTTCAAACTGAAGTTCTAGTTTTTTAACTCAATTGACTGTGTCAAATTGTTACAAGGAGGGGAAAAAATATTTTTTTCCTGCATTAAAACGGCCACCTTGGTAATTAAATAAATTTTCATTTGTAACGTTTAAAATTGAAGCATAATTTTTAATTTGAAGCATTAAACTAAAGAAGAAACCAATTTTTTGAGTGCTAAAAGAAAATTTTTTGTATTTGGGAATAACTCATAAGGGCGCTACCTGTGTAATTTTTTGTTTACTTAATATTTATTTACTTCAGAGTTAGCGGATCATAGTATAATAATTTTAAAACATTCTTTAAAAAAAATTCGAAATAAGAAATTCCCGAAATTATACAATTTTGGATAATTTAAAATTCCCTAATAAATCTCCCTTTGTCCGGAATTTTTATAATTTGGCAATTTTATTTCGGGAATTTGCTATGATCAGGAATTTAAAAATTTAATAATAGAATGACTGAAAAATCCCAGAAAATAAATGTTTCAAAACTCTAAATTTCTCAAATAATAAAATTACAGTAATTATAAAATTTCCGAAATATAAAAATCCCGAATTAAAAAATTCCCGAATTTGAAACAGTATTATTTATTTATTAAGAATTAAATATTCAAATAATTTTATGAGAGAACAAATTTAAATGTTAAAAATTATATTTTTAACATTTATTTTATATTATTTTATTTTTATTTTATATTATTTATATTATTATAATTATATTTTTTGATTTATACATTATTATTAGGCATTCAAAAATTTGACAATCTTAAATCGAAAATTTTCGAAATAAAATATGATTTCTGATTTTGAAAAGTTGTAAATTTAAGGAATAATTTTAAATTAAATTTACTTAAAATAAAAAATTAAATAAATTTTATAATAATAATGTTAAATTGAAAATTGAACAATTTAATATTTTAACGATAAAGTAACAAAATAAGGACTTTGTATACCAAATTTTTTTATTTCGTAAGTATTTCAAGTTTTCTATATCAAAAATAATGAAATTAATGTTAATATAACAAATCGTGTCAATTATGTTCATTTTTTATTTTGATACAAAAACTAAATTGATGTCGGTAAGCGCATATGCTGCTGCTTCAGCGGCAATTAGAAGAAACTTGTCGAAAGCCGACAGAGGAAGGTTTCTACTATAGCCACCTACGGTTCAAAAAAATGTAATTAAAAATATATAATTTAGACTCTTTTACATTATTTTGATTGAAAATCTCTTCAAAATTTACAATATTATTGAATTAATTTCATTTTTTATACTAAATAATATCAATTTTTCATTAAAATACATTCATTATAGATTTTAAAAAATGACGCAAACTTTTAGCAGATTCTACTCACCTTTTAGTGGTAGTTTATTCATAAAATAATGTATTATCTTTACAAGGGAATTATTTATTTATCGAACTATCAACACGGAAGATCAAGACAAGTCATTTAATTAATATTTCTAATTATTTAGAAATTTTAAATAATAATATATATTATAATTTAAACATGTTTTAAATGATAAATACATTTTTATTAATAATAATTCAATTTATTAATAACATTCCCGACCGTTTATAATGTTTCAGAATTTGAAAATTCCCTACATAACTGGCACCATTGACCTCGTTGTATAACGTAAAACGCATCAGTACCTTCAATTACCGAGAGAAAGTCTACATTAGAATTAGATTCTAGCTTAGGCAATTTAATTTTTTTTAGAAACAGTTATTATTAGAGTCATATAATTATAAAATAAATTTTATTTTAGAAATTTTTCTAATTAAAAAAAAGGTAGAATTAAATTCGACTCTTTGAGTTTGATTCGAATTTTCTAAAAGATTCCGTTTACCACGTTTTCTGGACATATTTGTCAGGTAGATGTATTAAATTATTTTATTTTTATCACAAAATATTATTTAAAAATGTTTTTTTAATATTTATAACCATTTTTCTATATTTTCTTTGCATTCTTTAGTTAGTTAAAAATTAATTTTGTTGTTGATGATTCATCATTTGGTAAAAAATTTCTGTATTTCGTTCAAACTTTTTGCCTCTTTCGTTGAATTTTTGTTGAAAATTCAATCTTTTTTGGTAGAAAATTAATCTTTTCAGTTGCAAAATCTTTTAGTTGAAAATTATTTTTTTTTATTCAAAATTAATTCATTTTTTTTAAGATTCACCTTTTTGTGATAAGGATTTAATCTGTTTATTTAGAAATTTAACTATTTTGTTGAAAATTCATCTATTTTGTTCAAGATTTGTACTTTTTTTGTTAGAAAATTTAACTTTTAGGTTGATAATATACCTTTTGAGTTAAAAATTAATTCTGTTGTTCGAAGATTCATTATTTTAGTTCAAACTTAACTTTTTACTTAAAAATGGTACTTTTTTATAAATTTTTAATTTTATTTTAAAAAATGCATTTCGTGCATTTTGTTCAAAAATAAATTTTTTATTATAGAAAATCAATCTTTTTGGTTTCAAATTCATTTCGCTCATCGAAAATTAGTTTTTTCTATTCAAAATTCATAACTTTAACTGGAAATTTAATATTATGCTAATTTTTCTCGAAAATTTATCTTTTTAGGTAGACATTATTTTAATCTTCTTGGTTGAAAATTTAACTATTTTATTAAAAATTATCTATTTTGTAGAAGGATTGTCTTTTTTTTACGAACATTAATTTTATTGGTGAACAATTTAACTCTTACATTGAAAAATCTTTTGAAAATTCATCTATTTTGTTGAAAATTCAATCTTTTTTGTTATAAAATTAATCTTTTTAATTGCAAAATCATTCAATTGAAAATTTTTTTTTTTAATGAAAATTAATTCATTTTTTCCCAAAATTCAACTTTTTGTGATAAACATTTAATCTTTTTAGTTACAAATTTAACTATTTTATTGAAAATTCATCTATTTTGTTCAAGATTTATACCCTTTTTTGTTAGAAAATTTATCTTTTGGGTTGATAATGTAACTTTTAAGTTAAAAAATAATTTTTTTGTTGTTCAAAGATTCATTATTTTAGTTCAAACTTAAATTTTTTCTTCAAAATTGTACTTTTTCGGTATTTTTTTTGTTTGAAAATGAGTTTGTTGTATTTTGTTCAAAAATCAATCTTTTTTGGCAGAAAATTAATCTTCTTAGTTTCAAATTCATTTCGCCCATGGAAAATTAGATTTTCTATTCAAAATTCATTTTTTCAACTGAAAATTTAATTATGTTATTTTTTGTCGAAAATTTATCTTTTTAGATAGACATTATTTTAATCTTCTTGGTTAAAAATCAATCTGTTTTATTGACAATTTAACTATTTTTTTGAAAATTCACCTATTTTGCAGAAGGATTGTCTTTCTTTTGTGGCAAAATTAATTTTATTGGTGAACAATTTAACTATTGCATTGAAAAATCATTTGGAAATTCAAATTAAGGTTGAAAATTCATTTTTTTTTAAATTAATATTTTTGGTAAAAAATGAATCTTTTTCGTTGCAGATTTATTTAATTGAATATTAGATTTTTTATTGAAAATTATTTCATTCTTTCTCGAAAATGTATCTTTTTTGATAAGAATTTAATCTTTGTGGTTGAGAATTTACCTATTTTGTTGAAATTTCATATATTTTGTTAAATATTCATTATTTTAGTTAAAACTTAATTTCCTTGCTTACAGATTTTATTATTTTGTTGAAATTCTTTTTTTGTCTAAAATGCATGTATTTTGTTAGCCATTAATCTTTGCTGATGGAAAATTAATTTTTAATTTTCAAACAAAGAATTAAATTTTTTATCCAAAAAGGCGATTTTTCGAAAAAATAGTGAAATTTTCAACCGAAAATGCACTTTTTAACAAAACTTGAATTTCGTACAAAATAGAATAATTCGTCACTAAGTAGTTTCAATTTTCAATCGAACTAATGAATTTTATACTCATGAATTGGTAAACTAAAAAAGATAGTTTTTCAATAAAAAATTGAATAATTAAATTTTCAATTCACAAAATAAATTTCCAACAAAAAAAAAACAAATTTTCAACCAAATAATTAAAAACTATTTGGATTAACCGTTCAAATTACTCCTAATCACCCGTAAAACTGTCTATTATACGTTAATAACTTACATAAATTACCTCGAATTACCTAGATTACAATTTTATTACTCTAAATTATAGCTGGATTAAACTGGATTATAATAATTCATAATAAATAAAAAATATTATAATAATTAATAAACTGTAAAGAGTTTTTATTTTACACTATTATCAATTCTAAACAACATTTTCCGATTTTTAGTTAGATTTAAAAATATGAATGATGATTCTATATTATTCTAAATAAATTGTTAAAAATTATAGGATTTTAAATTCAAAAGTTAAGAATTGTCTTGCTTAATAAAAATAAAAAAATAAACTATCTGGAATTGATACCTTAGTAATTGAATAATTTCTTTAATTTGGAATGGTTACATTTTTAGACTTCTGAATATTCATGCAGAATGCTTAATTTTTAATTTTCCCTTTCACAAGATTTAATTTTGAGATTCAAATTAGGATAGTTGAATGGAGAAAAGTATAACTAGTAATTTGGAATTTTTTTCATTTTTGATCGATTTAAAGTTACTTAAAGCAATTGAAATTGCAAAGGGGTTTACACAAAAGTTTTGATATTACAATACTTGGTAACTAAAATTCTTTTCAGTTTAAAATGAAGTTCTGATTTGCTGAATCTTCAATGTTCCGTAGTAGAAATTTTTTTTATTTCTAATGTTTCTCATTAAAAATTATTTTAGACAAATTTGCTTCACCAATTGTACTTTTACATTATAATTTTTTTGTGTAGTAATAATTTGAAGTTTTAGAGTATTAGATGCGTGGACCCTGAAATATTCAATGTAGTTTTCGATTTAAAATTTTCAAATTTTAATCACTTCGAATTAGAAATTATTTAATTATAAAAAATTAAATTTTTAAACATTCACTTTTAAACGCTTTTAATTAGAAATTCGTAAATTCTTATACAAATTTGAGAAATTAGAATACCCTTGAATTTCAAATAATCCAATTCTCAGAATTCTTACCTGAAAATATTTAATTTTGAACGTTTTAAATTTGTGCTATTTTCCAAATAAAATCAAGATAAAATGGTTTAATTTTTAACGCTTTGCATTATAAATGATACAATTTCAATCCCTTTCTAATGAAATTTATTTTTTTTATTTTTAGTCTGAAATTTTTAAATTTTGATAGATTTTCCCGTCTAGAGAAGTTAATTAGGGCCAAACTGGGTCACCAATTTGGCGCCCTTAATCGCTCCCAGATTGGGCAAGAGACTGGCTTCTAACGGTGAGTTGTATCTAGGCTCAATTACGCCATCCATTCGGGCAATATTAATTATTTCTAATTATCTTTGAAAAATAATTTGTTATTAATGTTATATTAACCAGGCATTTTGTTTATTTGCTGCAATTAAAAATTACACAGGACCACAAAAAGGTTTTGCAAGTCTACTGGGATTCTAATAGGTATACTTTAGGTAGTTGGGGTCGCTGAACACGAATCCATTCAAAGAATTGAGCCAGCACGTTAGGATTTGCAGTAAAATTTAAAAAATTGTTAAAACCCTGGAATTTCTGTATAAAATTCGTCCCCAAAACCTATAAACCCCAAATTAACAAGCCCCAAACCCACAAGCTTTATATCAACAAACCCACAAACCCCCAAATCCACAAACCCCAAATCCACAAGCTCCAAACCCACAAACTCCAAATGCACAAGCTCTATACCAATAAACCCCAAACCCACAAGCTCTATATCCAAAAACGTACAAACTCCAAACCCACAAACCCACAAGCTCCACATCCACAAACGTACAAACCTCAAACAAACAATCCCAAACCCACGAACCCCAAACTTACAAACCTCAAACCCAGAAGCTCCATATCCACAAACCCGAAACCCAAAAACCTTAACCCCCAAACCCACCAGCTTCATATCCAAAAACGTACAAACCCCAACCCCACAAGCTCCATATCCACGAATGTACAATGCCCAAACCCGCAAACACCAAACCCACAAGCTCCATATCCACAAGCTTACAAACCCCAAACCCACCAACTCAATATCCATGAACGTACAAACCCCAAACACACTAGCTCTATACCCACAAACGTACAAACCCACAAGCTTTACATCCACAAACGTACAAACCCCAAACCAACAATCCCAAACCGACGAACCCCAAACGCACAAACCTCAAACCCACAAACTCCATATTCACAAGCCCGAAACCCATAAACCCTAAACCCCAAACCCACAAGCTGCATATCCACAAACGTACAAACCCACAAGCTCCACATCCACAAACGTAAAAGACCCAAACCCACAAAACCCAAACTAACAAACCCCAAATTTACCAACCCCAAATTACACCAATTTCTCAATTGTTATAAGATGTTACAGGCTTTTACAGATCTCTTAAGAATTCATTTAGCTTCCGTTAAAAAAAAAACTTTAAAATAACCCTGATATTGAAACTTTTTGTTGAAGAAACATTTTTTTCATAATTTTAAACATTCGATTTATTTCTCGGTACTGTGGAAAATTCCAGTTCCCACAAAAGAATGAATTCAGAAATACGCCGTGAAAAGCAGATATTCTAAAAAGACAAAATCGCAAGAGTCGTATTTCGGATCCCAACGTAAATCTTAAAGCCCTCGATTGTAAAGGGATGACAGCTTTAGGACCAACGTATACTGTGTGTATTTTGGTAGAAATTTCTTTTTCTTTGTAAAAACAGAGAGAAATTTCTCTCTGGTAAAAGTCCAAATTTTTTTGTTGAAAATTAATCTGTTTTGGTTGATGATTATTGAACTATTTTGTTAAAAATTGGTATTTTTTTGTTAAAAATTCTACTACTTGTTTGAAAGTTTAAATCATTTCTTGAAAAATTAATTTTTATATTAAAAATTCATAATTTTAGTTGAAACGTCGACTGTTTGGCTTGTAATATTTATTCGGGTTAAAAATTCAACATATTGATTGGAAATTCTTTTATTTTGTTGCTACAGTAAAACAATAATCTTCTTGGAGGAAAATGTATATTGTTTGTTAAAAATTTAAACATCTTGTTAAAAATTCATCTTTTTCGTTGAGGATTCAATTATTATGTCAAAAATTTGTCGTTTTTGGTTGAATTTAAAAGTTTTAAAATTCTTTTTTTTAAGGCTAACCCTTTTAGTTCAAGATGCAACCATTTGGCTGAAAATCTAAATGTGAAAATTTAATTATTTTTAATTTGTTTTTTTTAACTTAATTTTTTAATTTGTAAATCTGAAAATTCTATTTATCTCTTGTAGGTAAAAATTTAACTATTTGGCTAAAATTGTATCTTTTGCAGAAGGAAATTAAATGATTTGGTTGAAAATTCATCTTTCTCGATTACGAATTTTCAACAAAAGACGTGAATTTTTAACTAAAAAAGATCAATTTTTTAACCAAAAAATTTAATAGTTAAATTCTCAGTAAAAAAATTAATTTTTAACCGAAAAAAACGAATTTTCAACAAATAATAGTCCAATTTTCAACCGAAACGATGAATTTTTAACAATATAGTTAAATTTTCATTTAAAAAAGAACAAATGTGAACCAAACAGTTGAATTTCCAACTAAAGAAAATCACTACAATAAAATTAATTTAAAATTAATATAAAAAAATAAAAATTTTCAACAAAATAGTGAAAACTATTTGGATTACCCATTTAAATTTTTCCGAACTGTCTAGATAACTCTTAAATAAATTTTAATTATTTATAATTCCTAAATTACTTCGAATTTTCGATTGATTACAATTTTAGATTAACATTTTTTTAAATGCTTAATTGAATTAAAAATTGAATTGAATCGGATTACCATTTTTTCGTATGGGAAGATTATGCATATTATGTGTAATATGCTCCTGGAAGAAAGTTGGAGAAAATATAGCTCATTATCTCTTTGTTAATATAAATTTACGTCTATTTTTGTCAATAAAGTCTTTTCTATCCCATCATATCCTTTATCTATCCACGTCTATCTTTTTCTATCCCTATATTAACCTAAATTTCCGACTATCTTTTCCAATCCTCTTTTTTCTATCTTATCCTATAATCATCTAATCATCTGAATTCTTTTCTGTGTTTCCTAATCTAAATTTCCGTCCATCTTGTTCAATCTCTTCTTCTATATCTCATCCGATCCTAAATCTACCAACGTCTATCTTTTTTATCTATTTTTCAATCCAACTTCACGTCAATCTTATTCAATACCTTCTTCTCTATCTCATTCTATCCTTTATTTATTCTTACCAATCTTTTTCTATCTCATTCAATCTCAATTGCCGTCTATCTTTACCAATCCTTTTTTTTCTATCTTATCCTATCCTTTATCTATTCACGGTAATGTTTTGCTATCTCTGTCAATCTCAATTTTCCTTTATCTTTTTCAATCTCCTATTATTTATCCCATCCTATTCTAAGTCTACCAACGTCTATTTTTTTTTATCTATTCTTCAATACGTCAATTTTATTCAATACCTTCTTCTCCATCTTACCTTATCCGTTATTTATCTAAGTCAATCTTTCTCAATTTCTGTTAATCTCAATTGCTATCAATCTTTATCAATCATTTCTTTTCTATCCTACCCTATCCTTTATCTATTCACATCAACCTTTTTCTATCTTGCTCTGTCTCAATATGAATTCCCGTTTATCTTTTTTAATGTCCTCTTCTTTATCTTAGTGAATCCTACATTAATGAACGTATATCTTTTTCTATCCCAATCTAAATTTCCATATATCTTTTTCAATCACCTCTTTTTTATCTCGTCCTATATTCTTTTAACAACTATCTTTTTCTATCTCGTTGTTAATCTAAATTCACGTTTATCTTTTTCAACATTGCCTTTATATCTCATACTATACTATCTTTAAACGTCTATTTTTTGTATCCTTTATCTATCCACGTCAATCTTTTACCATCTCTCGCTCAATCTTAATTTCCGTCTATCTTTTCAATCCTCTTTTTCTATCGGATTTTATAATTTATCTATCCATATCAATCTTTTTCTACTTTTGTTGATCTAAATTTCCGTCTATCTATTTCTATCTCTCTCAATCTAAATTCTCATCTATATTTTTTAATCTGCTCTTCTCTATGTTCTTCAATCCCACCTTCTCTATCTCATCCTATCCTTCATCTATCCACGTCATCTTTTACCATCTCTCTTTCCATGTATCTTTATCAATCTCCTCTTCTTCATCTGCTCATATCCTACGTCTATCTGTTTCAATCCCTTCTTCTCTATTTCATCGTATCCTTCATGTATCCACGTCAATCTTTTACCATTTGTATGTCAATCTTAATTTTCGACTCTCTTTTTCAATCCACTTTTTCCACTTATCCTATCCTTTATCTATTCATATCAATCTTTTTCTATATTTTTTTATCTAAATTTGCATCTATCTTTTTCGATCTCTTCTTCTGCATTATCTCCTCATATCCTAAGTGTACCAACGTCTATCTTTTTCTATCTCTTTGCTCATCTAAATTCACGTCTATCTTTTTTAATATGCTTCGTATCTTAACGTATCCTTTATCTATACACAGCCATTTTTCCTATCTCTGTTAATCTAAATTGTCGTCAATCATTTTCAATCTCCTCTTTTTTATCTTACCCTATATCATATCTATCAATGTCTATCTTTTTGTATCTCTTATGTTAATCTAAATTCACTTTTATATTTTTCAATGCCTCTTCTCTATCTCATCCTATCCTTCAACTATTTATTTCAATCCTTTTCTATCTCTGTTAATCTAAATTCCAGTCTATCTTCTTGAATCTCCTCTTTTCTTTCTCATCCTATATTACATATATCTGCCTCTATATTTTCCTGTCTCTTCTCAATCTGAATTCATGTTTTATCTTTTTAATACCGTCTTTTCTATATGTTCCTATCCTTTATCTATCCACGTAAATCTTTTTCTATTTCTCTTTCCATTTGAATTCCCATCTATCTTTTTATCGTTGTTTTTCTGGTACGTGGTGAACGTCAAATTAATGTTTTAATAAACTCTCTAACTTTTCAATGGATTCCCGAATTTTGAGGGATACAAAATGACAAGTATACTCAATCGCGGAAGGTAGAAAAGGGGATAGACAAATATTCAAATTTATATTAAAGAATCTTCAAAATTTCTAAAAATTGAGCCAGAGATGTCCACTTTTTCAATTTGTATCCTATGCTACGTTTTGTTACATAATTACATAATTTTCGTACATTCCTTCTAATGTTTAATAAATTTCTATTTGTTTAAACAATCTTTATTTGCTCAAGCAATTTTTTCGAAAATTAAAAAAATGAAATAAAATAGAACATATACAATTATGTTTCTGGCGACATAGTGTATAGAAAGAATAAATTTTCCACTTTTTAATTGCTTACACAAATATAATTTGTTTAAATAAATACTTTTAAAATCGTAATTATGTGTTTTCTATTTTATTTCATTTTTTTAGTTATCGAAAAAGAACTGCTTGAGCAAATAAAAATTGTTTAAACAAATAAAAATTTGTTAAGCATTAGAAGAAATGTATCAACATTATGTAATTATTCAACAAGTCGTAGCACAGGATACAAATTTGGAAAAAAGTGTACATCTGTGGCTCAATTTTTAGAAATTTTGAAAATACACAATAATTCATTGTTTAAATAATTACATAATGTTTTTAGAAGAATTTACTACTCCAAACATTCAAAAAATATTGCATTTCAATCAAATACGATTATTTTTTACATTTTTGGAGAAGAAATAATTGTTTAAATAATTTACATTTGTTTGAAACATTTAAAATTTTTTCAAAAAGTCATGAGGAACATAAGTTCAATTTTTCGAAAATTCAAAATTTCCCCATGTTATTTAAATGGGATTTTCAAGTACCTGGCGACACGTGTTATTGGTCGAATTTTGAAAAACAAAAAATTACGGATTTTATTTCTCCGGAAATATAAACTTGGGGAGGGGGGTGTCTTGCCCTCTAGAGTGAAAAAAAATGTTGCAATACATTTTTGGGTCACCCTGATATATGTGTGTGTGTGTGTGTGTTTATGGGACTCTAAAGTATGTAGAATATAGGATACAGGATATAGGATATATAGGGGAAATATCGGTTGTGGGAGGTTCCCGATGAATTTATCATCCGTTGCTATTTACATTCGAATCGATAATCGATAACCTCGCATATGCACATGTGACATGTTATGCCGCTCGTGGACTTGGCATGTGGAATTGTGGACACGCGTGTGCACCTCGCCATTTAAACATCCGTGCTCAAAATTCAACAACCAAGTCGAAATTATAGTCGATTTTATGTGTCTTTAACCTCTTTTTACTTAATGTTTTAAATTATTGCATTTTTACATGTATATGTATACCTCGATATGTGAGCGTGTTTTTTTTATTATATCCGCATATTATTCATATACCATTTCCGCTCGCTCTGAAAGAAAAATAAAGATTGTTGTAGAAGTACCATCGATTATTTGTGAATTTTATGTCAAGAATGATAAATAAATTGTATGTGCTGTTTCATATCACGATTAGTGATGCGTTCTGGACTATTTATATTTTTATGCAACGTGACATGAGATTTTAAACTCATATTGCACAAGAAGAAGACTTTCTACAAATATCAGACTTCACACTCGCCTTTTTAAAGAGTGTGAAGTCTGAAATTTCTAAAATTAATTTTTTGTCTCGAATTTATATGCGTATCATCCGGAAATTTATTCGAATACTCACAAAAATAAATAAATATTTTTAAATTGTATTTAAAGGTGGCGCAAGCCCCCATAAAAAAATACGGTTTTGCCAATTTTATTTAGAATTGTCAATATTAGCTGAATCGACTTTTAAAACTCAAATTTCTTTTCACACTTATCCATAAAATGCGAATAAAATATTACTTTTTAAATATCACCTCCATTAGTCTGTTTTAGACGGTTCCAAAAAAAACTCATAAGTGAAGAAAATGAGCTTTACGAGTTTTCGGCACTAATTGTGAGTTTTTTGCGTTAAAAAAAAATGAAAATTGTATCTGATACATAAAATACTACTCTTTAATGATAATTATATATTTGCATAAATTATTTAAATAATTTATTATTGTTTGTAGAAATTTTCTCTTAGAATAGAGATAGAAAGTCGTGGTTTGTTAAAACATTTTCCACTTTTTGTTCAATTTACAATTAGAATGAGGTAATGATTATTGCTAAAAGAAATTATTCTCTAAACAATTTATTATTGTTGTTAATAATATTCTCTAGAAAAATGATAGCAAATAGCATTTTCTTCACAAATGTTCCCCTCTGTGTCTAATTTTAAATTAGATTAAGGTAAATAATTAATTAAAGTAAGCAAAATTTAATATTTAAGCAATTTATTATAATTATTCATAATGTTAAATTTGAATAATGCTAAAAAGTTGCGGTTTTTTCTGAAATTCGTAATTATCTGTCCACTTTTCTCTTGAAGTGATTTAATAATTAATTCAACCGAGCAAAATTAATTCTAGCGAAAATTTTATTATTCTCTAATGAAAATTCATATTTTTTTATCCAAAACTCAACTGATTTCTTGAACATTCGTCTTAACTTTGGAACAGAACATTCATCCTTCTTAATGGAAAATTCATCTGTTTGATGCAAAAGTCATCTTTTTCGTTTAAAATTTATCTTTGTTGATTGCAAGTAAGCTGTCTTTAAAAAAATTCGTCTTTTTGGCTTAAAAATGTAAGTGCTGAGTAAAAAAATTTGATTGAAAAATTTTTTGGTTGGAAATTATATGGATTAATAATTCATCTTTTTCGTAGAAAAATAATATTTCTTGGTTAAAAATTGACCTTTTTGTTGCAAATTTATCTTTTCTTATTCAAAAGTCTAGAATTATATTTTTATTTAAAAACTCATCCTTTTTGGTTGAAATTTTTTATTATTTGATCACTTTGACTAGAAAATTCAACAATTTCCTAGAAAAGTCATCCTTTTTTGTTGAAAATGAATGTTTTAGTTAAAAATTCAATTTTTTCTAATTTTTTTTTTTTAATATTCAACTGTTAGTGTTTAAAATTGTACTATTTTTTGTAGAAAATCTTACTGTTTGGCAGAAAATAAGTTAAAAATTCAATTATATGTGAAAAAATCAATTTTTCTTTGAGAATTCATAATTTGAGTAGAAAATTCATCTATTTCATTAAAAAGGTACCTTTTATGTTAGGTAATCCTTTTCTTTTTTTTTTTTTAATCAAACTGTTTAATTGAAAATCAACTTTTTTGTTCAAAATTAATATTTTCCGGTTCAAAATTAAATTGTATTGTAGAAAAATTTTTTTTTTCATGTTGAAGAAGAATCTTTTGCTGAAAATTCTTATTTTTTGTTTCAAAATTTGTTTTTTTTTATGGTGACAAATTAAATTATTTTCGTTGAAAAATTAACTTTGTTGTGGCAAATTCGTATTTTCGGGTTGAAAAATTGTTACTTTGATTGGAATAATGAACAATTTGTTTAAAAAGTCATCGTTTTTTCTTGAAGATTATCTTTTTTTATTCCTATTTTCGAGTTGAAAATTCAATTATTTTTAAGAAAATTCATTTTTGGTTAAAAATTCAACTGTTTGTGTTAAACATTCAACTATTTTACTTTAAAATCGAACTGTTTGGTAGAAAATCCACTTTTTATTTTTGAAAATTCATATTGTTTGGTTTTCAAATTCAATTGCTTTGTAGAAAATTAGTTCTTTGTGTTGAGCATCCAACTACTTTGGTTAAAAATTCTACAGTTTTCTTGAAAAAAATTCATTTTCTGGTTGAATTATATTCTTTTTAAATCTAGAAGTAAATTCCTTTTTTAATAAAATATCAAGAATTACATTTTCCGTTGAGAATTCATCTTTTTGGGTCAAAAATTCAACTAGTTTTTATGAAAATGATTTTTTTTTTCGTTATGAATTTTTTTTTAACTGAAAATGTAAGTATTCCATTTTTTGTTGAAAATGGGGTTTTCTGAGTTGAAAATTCATGTATTTTCTTTTTAAAAAACTGATTTTTGCTAGAAAATTAATTTTCTTAGCTGAAAATTCAATTATTCCTTTAGAAAATTGTTTGTTTTTTTTGGTTAAAGATAAAATTATTTGTCTTAATAATTTAATGATTTGGTTGAAAATTCAACTATTTCTTAGAAAATAAACTTTTTTGTTTAAAATTCATATTTCTTGGTTGAAAATTCAATTATTTAGTTAACAATTATCTTTTTTTATTGAAAATTCATATTTTTGTGCCGAAAATTCAATTGCTTTGTAAAACATTAATTTTTTCTTGTTAAAAATTCAACTAATTATGTTCAAAATTAAACTATTTGTTCAAAGTTCATCTTTTTGGGTTAAAACTTAACCCTTTTGCATTTTTGGATCGCGAAATTCAATTTTTTTTGTAGAAAAATAGTTTTTTTAAGTACATCTCGTTCGGTTTCAGATTTAAGTGTTGTTAAAAATTAGTTTTTTTTTTGTTGAAATTTGTCATTTTTTTCAAATTAAAATATTTTTTGATTAGAATATAAAGTATTAGATTTTTCGTTAAGTATTCGTCTTTTTCGATTAAAATTTTAACTAAATGATTGGAAAGTCATTACGTTCACGAGAAAACTTTAAAATTTTGTAGAAAGTTATCTTTTTTGTCAAGATTAACTTTTTTGTTCAAAATGAAATTTTATTGTAGAAAATTCGTTTATTTTTATTTTTATGGTACATTCAACTATTTTGGTTAATAATGCTACGATTTAGTAGAAAACTAATCATTTTTGGTTAAAAATGAACTTTTTGTTGAAAACTCATATTTTCAGGTTAAGAATTAAATTATTTTTAAAAATGCGTTTTTTTCGTTTAATGATTCAACAATTTGTGATGAAATTGAACTATTTTGGTAGAAAATTCAATTTTTTGGTAAGAAATAACTTTTTTTTTAAAGTTCATATTTTAGGGTTAAATATTCAAAATTTTTAAAAATATTCGCTTTTTTTCGTTTAAAGATTTAACTATTTGTGTTGAAAATCCAACTAGTTTGGTAGAAAATCCAACTTTTGGGTTATGAATACAATTTTTTGGTAGAAAATTAGTTTTTTTTTAAGTTCATCTCGTTTGCTTGCAGATTTAAGTATTGTTAAAAATTAGATTTTTTGGTTGAAATTTGTTATTTTTTTTCAAGTTAAAAAACTTTTTTGATTAGAATATAAAGTATTAGATTTTTCGTTAAGCATTCGTCTTTTTTAGTTAGAATTTCAACGAAATGATTGAAAATTCGTTACGTTCACGAGGAAATTTTACAATTTTGTAGGAAGTTATCTTTTTTGATAAAAATGAACTTTTTTGTTCAAAATTAAATAGTATTGTAGAAAATTATTTTTTTATTAGTAGAAAATTCAACTATTTTGGTTAATATTGGTACGATTAGGAAGAAAAATAATTATTTTTTGTTGAAAATTCATGTTTTTAGATTGAGAATTAAATTTTTTTTAATTCGTTCTTTTTTCGTTTTAAGATTGAACTATTTGTGTTGCAAATTCAACTATATATTATAGAAAATCAAACTTTTTGGTAAGAAATAACTCTTTTTTAAATTATATTTCCGGGTTAAAAATTAAATTATTTTTTAAAATATTCGTTCTTTTTTCGTTTAAAAGATTCAACTATTTGTGTTGAAAATCCAACTAGTTTGGTAGAAAATCCAACTTTTGGGTTGTAAATAATTTTTTTTGTTGAAAATTAAAATTTGTATTTCAAATTCATTTTTTCACGTTTTAAACTAAATTGTTTTATGGAAAATAAATTTTTTCTTGTATAGAATTTAACTATTGCAGACTAATCCAACTATTTGGTTTAGAAATTAATTTTTGTGGGAACAAAATGTTTTGTTTAAAAGTTCACAATGTTTGGTTGAAGATTCAAGTATATTCTAGAAAACTAGTTTTTTTGTTGCATTTTGTTACTTTTTGATTTAAAATTAAAATACAGTTGAACAAGAAATAAAGTATTACATTTTTCAGTATATTATTTTAAATTAACTTTTATGGTCGAGGATGAATCTTTCTTAGTTAAAAGTGCATGTATGTTGTTCAAAATTCGTATCTATTTTTTGTTAAAAAATTAATCTCCTTAGTTGAAAATTTAACTTTTTTGTACAACAGTTTTGTTAAAGGATCATATTATCCGTTTGATTAAAAAATTTAACTCTTTTGTAGAAAATGCATCTTTCTGGCTTGAAAATTCAACTATTTTGGTATAAAAATTATCCTTTTTGGTTGAAAATGAACTTTTTTTGTTAGAATTCATCAAAATACAAGTAAAGCTTCCATAATTTTTGAGGAACGAAAATTCAGAGACAGAACATCTCCCTTGAAGGCATTTCCAGGGTAATTTACCATTATGTGGTTATAAAACAAAAGATAAAAGTAACTTTGGCT
>NC_046659.1:125501479-125535059 GCF_010883055.1 Belonocnema kinseyi | reverse complement strand
TGTACATATATAGCTACACGTGCGAGTTCGAGATACTGTCGCGAGTGGGGTCACCGCTTCCGCAAGTCTGTAATACAAATGGATTGTGTGTATGTGTTTTATGTGTTTATAAACTTGTGTGTTGGGTGTAGCTATAAAGGTTTCTGAGCGTGTGTGTGAATATATGCTGGCACAACACATAGCCAATTATGCGTATACGTAATATTCAAATTCCGAATGGCAGCTCGGGAAGTAGACAGTCACTTGGAAACCCCGGGATGTATATATTCGTGTCCCCTCGCATCCCTCACATGTGTTCGTTCAACTTCAGAATTTAGAAGTAAGAACTTACTTTACTGTCCTGCCAGCAACATTTCGGTTCAATCCCATCACCAATTTCAACCTCAAAATATAACAACATATTCCCCAAATTTTTATCACAAATCAACACACTTTTTGGCCTTTTTTGGGCATCAAATTTTCAAAATTTCGGGTTGTAAACCTTTTATATTCCTCACCAACAATTAATATATACTGTATATAGCTACCATATGTAATTCAATATGAAGTTAAAATATATTGCATTTTATACATAACTAGACTATTATGTGCGCGTGCACGCATGCGCTCACTTTTATACTCATTTTTAGAATTTGCTCAATTTTCTAATAACAATTCATTTTTTTAAATTGTTTGAAGACTTATATTCTTGTTGAAATTAGATTCTGAAAGATTGAATTCAGTGTATCAATGCATCGTAAAATGTACGAGTACTATTATTATGGAGCGTTTACATACTCCGTAACGTTATTTTAAACACTTTTACCTTCCCACACCCTAACTGCAGTTGCGTAATATATATTTTTTTGTATTATTTTAAAAAACTTAATAGACGTTTTGTAAACAAAAATAGATTTTCAGGATGAAGTGCAGTATAGAAATAAATTAAACAATATTTTGACGTAATACAACAATGCTGTTTTTATATTTGTTTAGTTACACACATTTTAAATTTATTTACAAGGAAAGAAGTATCAGCATTTTTTCAAAGAATTATATAAGTTTTATCATTTTCATGAGACAATTATGAAAGATTTTTAAATATTCAAGATGTGTCAAAAAAAGAATGCAGAAGATTTTAAAAATATATATTTTATTTTATAGGATTTTACAAATTATTAGAAAAATTTCAGCCTTTTCAAAAGATATTTAGGTCTTTTATAATTGTAAAAGAAATAATAAATATTCCATAAATTTTCGGAAATGTTTCCAAGATTTAAAATATTTGAAGTCTATGCGAAGTCTCTTGAATTCCTAAAACTATTTGCAAATAAACTCAATTTTTCTTAAAATTTTGAAAAATCATTTTAAGTGTAAAAAATTTACCTCAAAATCTTCAAAAATTTCTTACGAATTTGAAGAAAATTATAAACTATTTGTGAATACTTCAGATTCGCCAAGAAAAAATCTAGATTAAGAAAAATGTATATTTTACGGTATTTTACTAAATATTTTTATCTGACTGGAATTTTTCTTGAAATTTAGAAAAATTATTTAAAATCTAAACTACTGCCTCAAAATATCCCCAATTTCCCTAAAAACTTGAATAACATTAATTTCTTCACTTGAGACCTTTCAAAGTTATTCTAATTAAGGGCATGTGATACTTTACCATATGGGTTTTCAGTTTTTCGCAAATTTTGTTCGCAAATTTTAATTTGAAAAAAAACATTAGTGTCCAGACGTTTGTGTTTTTAACCTCTGGCTTTCTTTTTGTTTAAGAACTTTCACATCAATCTGCATTTTTTAAAATCTTCTGTAATTTAAAAATCTTCTTTGTTCTTGTAAATTTTCGTAATATTTATGGAATGTTATAGTTTAATTTATTTTTTATTTTTTAATGTTACAAAATTAAAACATTTTGCTTTAAAATCTTCTACTCTTTCTCGAAATTTAAGTAAATATTTGATGTTTTAAAATCTTTTTTGAATTTTCTGCTGAAGATCATTTTTCAAATTAAAAAATCGTAAGAAATTGTTTTGGGAACCTAAAGAAATTATGCCATTATCCTGAATTTCCAAAAAAGTCCTAAAATATCTTATAAATTTATATTGCTTTTTAATGGGGTTAAAACTTGTAAATATCTCTTAAATTTACTAAAATTTGTTCTAAAATTATTTATTTTGGCACGATGTTGCTTTGAACACTTGTTAACCCTTTTTTTATTTTATAAAATAATATGAAAAGTTTTTGAATCTTTTTTATTGAGCTCTTAGAACTCATTAGTAAAAAATTGTTTGAAATTACCAAAATTACCTAGATTTGAATTAAATCACGGAAAATGGAAATAATTTTATTAAAATCTTCCATATTATTTTTAACAATTTTGAAGTCTTTAAAATTAAAAATTATTATTTCAGAATTAATTATTAACTGCTTAAAATTTCCCCATAACTGTTTAAAAAAATATATTCTCAAAATCTTTCAAAATTATTAAGACGCTTCTATTGTTCTAATTCTTAAAATAAGTTCTTTCGATAATTTTATTTTACTTATCTCTTAGAAAATTAAAAAAAAACGATTACCCAAATGTAAAAAAAGAAAACATTTTTTTCTTCTTAAAAACTGTGAAATTATAATATGGTAGCAAAAAAATGTATAATTGAATCTATATCTATTTCGGTGTTGTGAAAAAATTAGTGACGTTCTAAAAACGTCTTGAGACATTCGTGCCCACTGGGAAGGATGAATTTTCAACAAAATAGTTAAATTTGTAACCAAGCTCATGAATTTTCAACAAACAAGACTTGTTTTCAACCGAAACAAATGAATTTTCGATAAAACACATAAGTTTTGTAACAAATAATTGAATTTTCAACTTATGAAGGACAAATTTACAACAAAACATAGAATAGTTACGTTTTGAGGCAAAAATATAAATAAATGTCTAAAAAAATATTTAAAATTAAAAAAAATTTTATTTTGAATTAAACTGTAGAATATTTTACCAATGTCGTTGAATTTGAAATTAAAAGGAGGATTTTTCAACAAAACAGACTTATTTTAAACCCAAAAAATTGAATTTTCAACAAAATGCATAAATTTTCTACTAAATAGTTGAACTTTCAACTTATAAAGAAAAAATTGGTAACCAAAAATAAAATAACTACATTTTAGATAAAAAACTTGATAAAAAAAATCAATATTCAACAAAATAGTTTAATTTTCAAAGAAAATAATTTAAGTTTCAACGAAACATCTCAACTTTGTATCAAATCAGTTGAAAAGTTGACCAAAATGAGGAATTTTCAACAAAGCAGACTAATTTTCTACTAAAAAAAAATGCATTTTCAACCACAATCATGAATTTTCTACCAAATATACTTGTATTTTTTACTAAAATGATGAATGCTCAACAAAAAAATTAAGTTTCAACCAAATAGATGCATTTTTATTTTTTAACCAAACAGGATGAATTTTCGGGGAAATTGAAAAATCCCGAAAAATAAAATTTCCGACACTGTAAAATTCCCGAATAGTAAAATTGCCGAAAAATAAAAATAACGCATTGGCAAATTCCCAAATAATAAAATTCTCTAATAATAAACTTGCTGAAAAATAAAAATGACGAATTGGGAAATTCTCGAATAATAAAATTTCCGAATTTGAAAACAGAAATTTGCCGCATTATAAAATATCCAAATTGAAAAATTCCCGAAATTAAACAAATACAATTTTTTGTAACTATGTTTTATTGATTACAAATGCAATAATAAAATATTTATTTTACAAAATATTTTTAATGTTTAATTTCGGGAATTTTACAATTCAGAAATTTTCCAATTCGTATATTTTGAAATTAGCCAATTTTTTCCCGGGAATTTTCAGTCAGAAAGATGAATTTTCAATTTAAAATATCAATTTTTTAACAAGCAAAAATTTCATAATTATATTTTCACATACAAGAAATTATTATTAAAAACACAAATTTCGAATAAACTAGTTAAATTCTCAAACAAATAATTAAATTTTTCTCCAAAACGTTCAATTTTATACCAAAGTAGTTGAATTTTCGACCAAAATAAGGAGTTTTCAATAAACAAGACTAATTTTCTACACAAACAAATAAATTTTCTACTACCGGCTAGTTAAATTTTTAACTTATAAAGTAAATATTTGCAACTAAAAATAGAGTACTAACATTTTCAGAGAAAAATATAATTTTAAAAAATAGTTAAATTTTCAAGAAAATTGTTGAATTTTGAACCAAACAGTTAGATTTTATACAAAATTATTTGAATTTTCCACCAAAATGAAGAATTTTCAACAAAGAGGATAATCTTCTACCCAAACAACTAAAATTTCTAACAAATAGTAAAAGTTTTAACTTATTGAGGGAAAATTTTGAATTGTCAACAAGAACGTTTATTAACAAACAAATATTTTTAAAATTTCTGCCAAAATATTTGATATTCCAAACGATAAATATTTGCACTTTTAATAAAAAATAGTTGAGTTTATCAAAAAATACGAATCTTTGAGAAAATAATTTGGTGGTCAACCAAGAGAGATCAATTTTCAAATTTGAAAAAAAAACGGAATTTCTATACAACAATTACATTTTTTAAACAAGGGTTAATATACAAAAAATAATTGAATTTTCAAGGCAAAAAGACGAACTTTTTACTGAATAGTTTAATTGTTAAGAAATTAATTAAATTTTCAACTAAATAATAAAAAATGCTAACCAAAAAGGTAATTCTTTAACTGAAAATATAATTGTTAAAAAGTTAATTTTCACCCAAGAAAGATAACTTTTCCAATAAAAATATGAATATTTAATCGAAAACGACGAATTTTCTACACAAAAAGATAAATATTGAACGAAGCAGCTAAATTTTTAACTAAAAAATATGACTTAGCACAAAATATTTTACCCTTTAACAAAATAATCAAATTTTAGAAAAGATAGTTGAATTTTCTTGTCAAGAAGTCGATTTTTTTAGGAGAATATACAAAAGGGATTAATTTACTGTAAAAAAGACGATCTTTCAAGAAATTACATCAATTTCCATCGAAGCATTTGAATCTTTAAAATAAAAAATATCAATTTTTAACAAAAAATGAAATAGTTAAATTTTCAATTGAAAAAATTAATTTTATTGTGAAAAAGAATAATTGTCTATAAAGTAGTTGAATTTTCTACCCAATTAATGAGTTTTCAAAACAAAAAGACGAATTTTCTGCATAAAAGGTGAATTTTTAAACAATAAGTAGAATTTTCAGTTAAAAAAATTAATTCTTAACCCCAAAATAGAAAACGAGGGTTTAATTTTATGTCAAAAACGATGAACTTTTGCTAAAATACATCAATTTTCAATCCATAATGGAATAGTTGAATTTTTAGATAAAAAAATTTATTTTTAATCAGAAATAAACGAATTTCCAACCAAAGAAATGAACTTTTAACTAAAACAATAATTCTTCAAGTAAAAAATTTAATTTTTAACAAAGTAGTTCCAATTTTTATTAAATAGTTACATTTTCTACTAAGTGTTATATTTTCTACAAAATGTTGAATTTTCAACAACGAAAAAATAACATTTTTTAGTCAAGACAGAAAGAAAATTTTAAGCAAATTCTTAAATTTTTTAGCCAAGAAGATGAATTTTCCACAAAACCAAAAAAGTATAATTCTTAACAACATAACAAATAAATCAAATATAAATAAATATTGAAGTTTGATTGAGGGGTACAGGTTCGCAGTATACAAAACTACATCACCAACATTTTTATAGAAAAAGGTTTTATACATACAAACTTCCTAAAAACCAAATACTCATTATGGTATAATAATTCCTTTAAAATATCAATTTTTGATACAATAACTTGAAAAAATATATTAAACAGTTTTGTTTTTCTTTTAGTTATAATTTTAACGTATATTAATAATTTTTTCGATATTTTAGCTTTGATATTTCTTGAAATTATTATCATTAAATGAAGAACACTCATTTTTTTTTCTTTTGTCAGATTTTTAGCACAAAAAAATGTTCTCGAACGAGAGTAATTTTTGGAATCAAACCTATTTTATTCTCATTCAGCATCTTCATACCTCGAGAGTAAGTTCTTGTTTTTGCAAAAAATTGAAAACTCTTTTTTTAATCGCTTTCAAAAGCCAATAAATTTTTTACATGAAACTTTTTTTAATCGTATTTATAAGTCTAATATCTCGAAAACACGATTTTATTTGTTTTTTAATTTAAAATTAAATTGTTCATCGCAATCCGCAATCAAGTTTTGTCTAATTTTGGCTAGTGTCAATTTGATATTGTTAACTTTCACATCCATTTCCTCGAATTTGAATAACTTTTTTTGATTAATCTTTTTTGGCTTCTATTCCAAAATTATTCGGTTCAGACGTCGATATGTTTAATTTTTTTAAATAGTGATTTTGATTTTACAGAACGTTTCTTCCCTTTTTTTTCTATTTTTGGCTTGTTTAGGGGAAATATTTTGATGGTAATTAATAAAAAATTATTTCCCAGTGTTCTGGATAGACTTGGCAATTTGTGTCAGTGTCCCCGACTAGAAGGCGACAGGCGACATGAAAACAAATTGTTATCAATTGCGACTATAACAATTTGCTATAGCCTCGCCTTCTGTCCCTATTTTATTTGCGACCCTCCTTCTTCTTTGATCCTCTAGTCTCGGTTTTCCCCCTTACTTCCATAAATCTAAATGAAGCAGTCATTTCTTATCATTTGTATTTTATTTTTTAATATGAAATTATTAAAATTTCAAAGAATGTTGTTAGAAAAGAGGGATTTGAAAATGTTTCTTTTTTTAGTTTAGAGATTTAAAAAAATGTACCTTGTTTACATTAGAAAAACTTTTTCGATATTCAAAATACAACAATACTATATCTAGTGTAATTGTTTGCGTTTTAGAGATGCATCAATCGACCTTTTGTTGAAACTTTCAAGTCCAATAAGCACCGAATAATGAAGGTTCATAAAAATGGTTTATTCTGTTTACATGAGAAAAACTCTTTTGATATTCATGATACAACAATACTATATAAAGTGTATCTGACGAGTTTTCGAGAAAAACTTTGTTTGATTTGCATTAAATCAAGTAGGCTAATTTACTTGGCTGATTTTACTTAAAAGAAGCAAGTATTTTCTTTTTCAAGGGACCGATTTTCTTGAATCAAGAAAATAATGTAATCATACTATTTTAATTGAAACAATGTTCATGTTCTTAAGACGAGAAAATGAATGTATTCAGCGAAGAAATAATTTCTCATATATACTATGAGAATGAATATATTGGTCTAAATTAATTTACTTCTTACTCCGTAAGTATCTTATTAAATGTAATAATCGACAAGTTTACACGGTATGAAGTTGGTTCTTTTCGCCACCAATAGACTCTGTTCGCAGCATGAAGTTGGTTCGTAGTGAAAACTCTTTTTCATTATTTTATTTTGAGATACAATTAGTTTGAAATTCAATAATGTTTATAAAATTTAAAACATTGGTCCACATAATCAATTTTAATTATGCAAATGTAGCTGTAGTGTTTTTAATTTTGAAATAATTATGCAAGGCTCAAAAGTAATTTCATTACTAAAATTATTAAAAGGTTATAAATTTACTGCGTCTATAATTTTTTCCGCTGATTATTTGAATTTATTAATCTACTTAAAATTAAACCATTTCAAATTTTTTAAATCGCGAAACACTTTTGTGAATCGGAAATAAAGAAATATTACTTTTTTGTATTCAGGTACATTAAGTTATAAGTAAAAACCACTAGTTTTGAAAATATAAAATGATCATGTGTTATTCTAATTTAAACTAAATAAGTTTTAGGCAACAGATTTTTTAATATATTGTTTTATATTTTTATATTATTAATTGGCAATGCAATGCTTCCCGCATATTGTAGGGCGCATATAATGTTTCTTTTTTATTATGTAAATAATGAAAAACAAATATATGGCAGAATAAAACAAGGCTATAATGTTTACAAAATTTTTTAAAATACAATTGTTACATTTTATTGATAATTAAAGAAAAAATTTTGCGTTTTTAAAGCAAAATGTTTAAGCAAAAAGAATTCAATAACATTTTTAAAAGGTTTATTGAGAATGAATTTCATTTTATAAAAGAACAATGAAAAAACTGACAATTAAACAGTTTTCAAATAAAATAATTGAGAATGCAAGGAGGAAGCAAACAAATATTTTTCATCCGACCACCGTGAGACTCGATCACTTTTAACATGCAAGTTTTTGTACTACACGTTTCTTTACAGAATTCTTTTTCCCGTGCAGAAATCGTTGTATATTTTCCCGATTACCAATCTGGCCCTGATAGTTTTATTATCTTCGGGTGCAGATCAGGATAATTCCATGGCCCAGACCCGCGACCCGTGTTGAAATTCAAATGGGGAACTAGTCTGGTACCCGCCATTCGACTCCACTTAAAGTCGGGGGCTAGTCAAGTCATCTGACTAGCCCCCGACCAGTAGCGTCACGGTAGATTAGTCGGGGGCTAGTCAGGCGACCCGACTTATCCTAGTCGGGGTCTGATTGGGTACTAGTAGGGGTCATATGATAAAGCAACCACGTGGAATATTAACTAAACTGCCCAAAATTTGTGAAACATCCCCTAAAAGTTTGTCAAAATACTTATTATTCACGGAAATCTCCATAAATTATTTTGAAATACTTTGAAGTGCTCAAATTTACCCAAGATTTAATGGGAAACATATCCCACGATTAAAAATGCATAAATTTATGTAACTAAAATTCCCCAAAATTTGTGGAATATTAATTAAAAAAAAAAAAATTTTAGCTGGAACGAAGCAATGGAAGAGCTTCACTCTGAAGGAACCGGCATGTTGGTCACGGTAGTCTCTGCTCCAGGGAATAATGCTTCGTTACGTATGGACTGCTGTCTTAAACACTTGACGCGTCATTTTTGTTGCGCGAGAGGCGGCACGCCGCGCCTTTGCGGATTTTCTTTAAAGTTACAAGTCCAGAACCGCAAGACTTAAATGAAGGTGGTAGCGAAATCTGAACTCTACCGTGCTTAATAGTTTACTACTAGAATACTGCTCTTCACTGATTAATCAAAAACTTTTTCTCTTCCCAATACATGAAGGATTCGACTTTATTTACATATGGCAAACCTTTCAGATCAATTTAAAAATAAGCATCTGTACAAATTTAGAGTCTGACTTTCGGCAGACTTTTCACCTACATCTATATGTATTTTTTCCAGTATGGATTTTCTTAAAATTCCATACAAAGGTATTTATAAGTGTTCCTAGAAATTCGCAATTTTCTAAAAAATACTATAAAAAAATAAGATTACGTCTTTTTGAAGATTTTGATCGTTGTTTTTATAAAAAGTTGATTTTCGTAAAAAATTATTAATTTAATAATTATTTATTAGGTATATTTGAGATAAATTTAACATTAATAAATCTTTTCTCCAAAGAACGGTGTAAAATTATTGTTAAATATATTCTTAGTGTTTTAGAATAGAAAAATCATTACGCTTTTTTAGATATTACCTCATTTGATAAAACCTCGCCGAAAACTCAAACATAAGAATAACACGACCAGAGCCCTACTAGCTCCCGACCAGAGCCTGAAGATTACCCGCACGGAAATTAGTCAACAAAAAGACCCGACTAGCTCTTGACCAACCACCGACCAGCCCCAACTGAAATTTTGACAACAAAAAGCCCAACTCGTCCCCGATTAGTCCCTGACTGGGTACTTTGTCAAAATTAATAACCCGACTAGCCCCCGATTAGTGCCCGTCTTGTAATAGGGCCAACTGGGGCTATTTCCCTACGGGCTTTAGACAATTTTCGTGACGTGAACAAGGATAAGTAAATTGCTAAATTGTATTGAATATTTATCTTGAATCGACAGCTAACCTCAAAATTGAAATACATTTGAAAAGTTATTGTAAATTGTGTGCTTTAAAATATTTTGAGTTTGCATTACAGTTATACAACTAAAAAAACGTATGTACATTTTAGCCCATATTATTGATTACATATATTGAAATTTATGTAACTATAAGCTATATAATCTAGTTTATAGACAGGTTCCAAATGTCAACGTAGATTTAAATAAGAATTTCTTACAAGCTCTATCCTCACAATTAAAGCCTTTCATTTCATGATTAATAGTAGAAGCGCATTTATTTTTTGCCTGTGAGGAAGCAAAGTATTAATAAAATAAGAAAAAATCACTATACACATATTTGATTCACCCGTGGTAGATAATTCGCAACATATTTTTCATAGAATAATTTAATAGTACTTCTTTTAGAAATAGAATCGTATCTATTAGGGTGGTCCAGAAAACGTTTCTCGAGCTACAGAGCAAGATATCCCACCCCTCCCTCAAAAGTTTCCATTTCCGGAGAAATAAAATTCGTAGTTTTCTTTCAAAATTCGAAAATGACAATTTGAATATTTTCCACGAATTTTTAACCATTTTAAATAGTTTAAACAAATATGAATTATTTAAACAATTATTTATTACCAAAAAATGTTAAAAATAATTGTATTTTCTGATTGAAATGTAATTGTTTATCATTGTTTGAAGTAGTACATATTTCTAAAATATTATGTAATTATTTAAACAATTACTTACTTTTATTTCCAAAATTTATGAAAATTGAGCCAGAGATATCAACTTTCTTTTCAAATTAGTGTCCTACGCTACGTTTTGTTGAATAATTATATCATTCTGATACATTTATTTTTATTTTTATTAAATTTCTATTTGTTTAAACCATCTTGATTTGCTCAAGAAGTTTTTTTCTGATAACTAAAAGAATGAAATAAAATAGAACACATAAAATTATGTTCCTGTCTGTATAGTATGTAGAAAAACTACATTAACTACTTTTTAATAGTTTAAACAAATATAATTTGTTTAAATAATTACATTTCCAAAGATACTTGTAAAATCGTATTTTCTGAGTTAGACATAATAAAATTAAAATTATAAAAGTTTATTTATGATTGCATTATTCATATTTCTACAATCTTTATAATTAATATAGTGTAAAAAAAGCACATTTACTAATTCAAATTATGATTCAAGTTTCAAAAGCTTGCTCTTTTATGAATATCAAGATGACATACTAGAAGACACAAAAAATATATATTAAAATATAATCACGAAAACAATTCTATGTATTATTTTTTATATTATTGATCCACATTTTTATGCGCTGCCTCGGCCAATAAAAACTGTTTAAACAATGCCATGAAGTTTGTAACAGAATATATATTTTTAAGCAATTGAAAAATGTTACATATATTCCTTTTATAAACTATACATTCAAAAAATAATTGTATGTGTTCTACTTTATTTGATTTTTCTATTTATCGAAAAATAACTGCTTGAGCAAATAAAAATTGTTTAAACAAATAGAAATTTGTTAAACATGAGAAGAATTTTTTCAAAATTATGTAATATTTCCACATCTCCAGGTCAATTTTTGAATTTAAAAAAAAATAAACAACAAATAATTATTTAAATTATTTATATGAAAAAGACGATGGAAATTGCAAAAAAGTAACAATAATACATAAAAATGTAGTTTTTTGATTTTTGGATAATATTTCGGGTGCTGTGGAGAGGGTGGTGGTGGGTTGGAATTAAAAGTTATTAGTACGGTTCTATTTCGTAGATACTCTAGAGTGAAAAACAATTTTGCAATGCATGCTTAGTCCACCATAGTGTCTATAGAGCGATTTTTTTTACTTTGAATGCCTTTTCCTTAATATTAGAAATTCTAAATATAACCTCGAAATGCAATCTTCATTTTACGACAAAATGATAAAATTTTACATTTTTTCGCTCTTTATGCATATTTCTATCTAACAAGTGAATTACGCCTTAGAGCGAATTTATAACGAATTACAAAATATTCATAAATTAAAATCAAGAAACAGAATTTTGGATTAGAACTTTGATCTAACATTCTTAACTAATAATTGTAAGCACACAGAGTCAAATTCTGATATTACATTGATGGCGTAGTAGAATTACTTGAAGATCAATCTGATGAAATGAAACAGCTGCGTATTTTATCTCTAACCAACGGACCGGAGCGGATATCGTAAAGAACGAAGTGAAATAGAATAAATAATGTATTGAGTTTATTCTTATTTGTGCTGATATTTGGCACCTGACCAAAAAATAAAGTTCAATTTACTCATTTTTCGCGTTATCAAATTATTATTATAAAAAAAAATTATAAAAAAAATTTTTTATTTCAAAAATGGATCTTAACGGGAAATTGGTCAGGACCAGTTCGGGTACTGGTCGGGCGGCCAGATCGGGCGTCAGCGCTGACTCCGATCGGGCCGTGTGTTTCATCAGTGATCGGGGCCAGGTCGTTTTACAGATCTTCTGATTTCGAAGTATTTTATATTTTAAAGAAAAATAAAGGATCGAGCGCTTTTTTAAATATAGGTTATATTTAAACTAACAATCAATTTTTTCTACATATTTCAAATTATTGTTTAAAAAATTGTTATTTTTAATTTAAAAATGAGTTAAAACGTATTATAAAAGAATTAAATAAATCGAAAACTGTGCTTTTTACAGAGGTTTCTAAAAATCAGAAAATATTCATTTGTCACTGAGGTTAATAAAGCGTTTTTCAACTCAAAGGTTCTTTATTTTTCATAAGCTTTAGATAGTTGTTAAGCGGATTACATTCTTAAAGAAAAAAGTATTGAGCCCTTCGTAAAATAAGTGAAGTTCAATTATTTTTTACATATTTTAAATTGTTGTTAAATTATTGTTCCAAAAATTTTATTTTGAATTAAAAATTGAGTAAGAGAGTATCATATTGAAGATTTGGATAAATTGAAAACTGCGCATTTTATGGAGATGTTTGTACAGCAGAAAATCGTTTTAGTTCATGAAGGTTATTCAAGCATTTTTGCACTACAATTTTTTGTATTATTTAATACTTTGAGATCTTTTATAACATTTTTAAATATATTAGGAAAACAAAGTAATAAGCCTTTTTTGAAATAAGAAAAATTCAATTCTAAAATGTTTCTAAATAAAAAATGTTATCTTAAATTCTCTCGAAAAGATCAATTATTTCTCTGAAAAAAATTTGAGAGAATTTAAAAAAATTTTGAATATTTCAGGTAAAAATTTACTTAATTCAAAAGAATGCAATGAAAATCAGAAGAATTCAGAAGAACTCAAGGGGAAAGAAGAAAGATTTTTTTCTTGCAGAAAAGTCAAATCTTTGGTGGAAAATTTAAAAATGTTGAAGTATCAATTCATTTTTGGTTGATAAATTAATTTTTTAACTGCAAATTTGACTAATCCATTTTCAGTTTAAAATATACCTTTCTCAATCAAAAATTCAACAAAAGTTGAAAATTTATGTTTTGATTGATAATTTGTCTTCTGTGGTGGAAAATTAATCTTCTTGGTTAAAAAATTGTCTTTTTGGTTGAAAATTCAACTATTCTGTTGCCTTTTGATTTCTTTTGTTGACAATTCTTCCTTTTTTGTAAGTTTCATAATTTTAGTTAATAATTAATTTCTGTGGTTAGCAATTTAACTATATTCTTGAAAATCTTCTTTTTTCTGCTTAAAACTATTTTTTTAAATTGAAAATGCAATGATTACATTTTTCGTTAAAAATTTTTTATCGATCTTTTTCAATATGAAAATTCAACTATTTGGTCACTGAACTACTACTTTGTAAGAAATTAATTTTCTTTTGGTTAAAGATTAATCTATTTTATTGAAAATTAACTATTTTGTTGAAAATTCGTTTCATCTTTGGTTCGAAATTAATTTTTTAACTAATAATTTAAGTATTCCATTTTTGGTTAAAAATTAATACTTTTTAACTAAGAAATTTAACTATTCCATTTTTAGTTGAAAATTTATCTTTCTTAATTGACAAATTCGACAATTTGCTTTAAAAATTTTTTTTTTAGTTAAAAATTCAACTATTTGGTTGAAAATTCAAGTTTTTGTTGATAATTCGTCTTGTTGGTAGAAAATTAATCTACTAGGTTAAAAAATGGCATTTTTGGTTGGAAATTCAACTATTTTTTTTAATTTTTTACTTTTTTGTTAAACAATTTATCTTTCTTACGAAAATTTATAATTTCAGTTAATAATTCACATCTTTAGTTAAAAATTTAACCATGCTGTTGAAAGACTGTTTTCTTTTTTGCTGATAACTAATTTTTTAATTAAAAATGTAATGAACGACTTTTTCGTTAAAAATTTAAAATTGATCTTTTTCAGTTTCAAAATTCAACTATTTAGTTGAAAATTCATATTTTTGATAGAAAGTTCTTTTGTTTCGGGTAAAAAATAAACTATATTGTAAAAACTTAATTCCTTTTTGGTTGAAATGTATTGCTATAAAATTGGACTATTTGGTTAAAAATTAAACAATTTATTTTCAAATGTAACTATTTGATAGAAAATAAACTTTTTTTTTGAAAAAACATATTTTCGGATTAAAAATTTAACTTGTTATAGATTTTGTTGATAATTTGCGTTTTATGGTGAAAAAGTAATCTTGGTGGAAAATTTATGTTTTTGTTTGAAAATTTCTATTCAATTAAAAATTCATCTTTTGTGGTTCAAAATTTAACTTTGTTAAAAATTCATTATTTTTAAGTATCTCTTCTTTTTAACTGAAAAATTTTCTTTCTAGATTGATAATTAACTTTCTTGTTTAAAATTTAGCTTTTCCAGTGTTAAAGTTAACTGTTTTCTAAAATATTCGACTGTTTAGCTTGAAAACTTAATTATTTCGTTAAATTCATCTTTTTAATTTAAAAACTGTGCTATATCAATACAAATTTAACTATTTTGTTAAATTCTTCGTTTTTGGTCGAAAATGCAACTGTTTTGTTTGAAATTGATCTTTTTGGATTGAAAATTCATTTATTTTGTTAAAAAAGACTTCCTTCTTGGTTAAGTCTTTGAACAAATTCGTCTTTTTTTCTTGAAAATTTAACTATTGAGTTAAACCTTCCACTTTCTGTAAAGGTCATATTTTATGGTTGAAAATTCAAATGCTTTGTTTAAAATCGGTTCTTAGTTAAAATTACAATTTTTGTTGAAAATTCCACTGTTTCAAAAAATTCGTTTTTTTTGCAAATTTAACTACTGAGTTAAAAGTTTAATTGTGTAATTAAAAACTCGCCTCATTTCCTTAGAGTTCAATTTTTTAATTCCCTCCTTCCTACAGAAAAAAAATTTTTAATGGGTTGCCCTAAATTCAAAAACTTAAATAATGCAGAAAATTTGAAGTGAATTCCCAAGAATCCAAATATCTCGCCGACGTGCAGCTGAATTGATTATTATTCGACAGAATTCAAAGGGATTCGAAGATAATTCAAAGGGATTCAATAGAATACAAAGGAATTCAAAAGATTCTAGACAGAATCCAGTCGTTGATCCTTCGGACATAATTTATTGTTGTCCTTTCAATATTCGAAAATTTCCATCAAATTTTTGGATTTATCACCCGGACGAATTTTGGGGAAAAATTAAAATAATTTCGTCTTCAAGCGAGACTGTGAAAAGACATCATATCCGCTTTTCTGAGCCGTCGGATTGATCAAAGGAGGCCGAAATATATGAATTAGATTAGACTCTTTAGATCCCGGTTTCAACTTTCAATGCCGACCAGGACCGTGTATTATATTTTCGGGGCGAGACTCGGTGCCGCACCGTACCACCGAGGAAATGTGAAAGTACCTGTTCGGAACTGTTCTCGATGTCTCAAGTCTCAAACGGCCCTGGACATTATAAATTATTTGCAAAAAGTGTGTCGAATTCGAATAAAATTTAAATACTAAAACTCACATAGGATTGCTCTGGATTATATAACATTAATTTTAATTGAACTTTTAATTGCAAAATTAATTTTCTATCGAAAAAGATGAATGTTAACAAAATGCATAGATAATTTTTCAACTGAAAAAGATACATTTTCAGCCCAAAAACAATGATGTTTCAATACAATAGCTCAATTTTCAAACAAAGTCATGAGATTTTAACTGAAACAAAAAATCTTTAAACAAAAAATTGACTTTTTAACAAAATTGAGGAAGCTTGTACAAAGTAGATTGATTTTTAACTATAAATGAATTCTCAAAAAAATGTAATGATTGATATTTCAACAGAAATAAATTTTTATTTGAAATAAAAAAAAACAGTTGAAGTCTACCAAAAAGATTAATGACTTTCATCAAAACCGTTGATTTTTTAACCAAAAGCAGACTTTTTAACAAAATTATTGAATTTTTCATAAAGTAGATTATATTTTAACCAATTATAATTGAATTTTCAAACAAAAGCATACAACTTTCACGTAGACGATTAATTGTTTACAAAGTAGATTAATTTTTAACCAGAAATATAAATTTGCAACCGAGAAGATTAATTTTTTCCAAAAAGATGACTTTAAAAATAATACGTGAATTTTCAACCAAGAAATTGAAATTTCAACTAAAATCTTGCGAAGATAAATTTTCATCTAAAAAATTGAATTTTTAACTAAAAAATATTTATTCGTCTACTAAAATAAAGCTCCCTCATATTTTTATTGTAACAAAATTGTGTTAAAATATCGAATAATCAGCCAAATAAACCAATTTTTAATCATGCAGATGAATTTTAAACAAAAATGAAGAATCTTCGACTGAAATAAATAAATCTACATTTAAAAAATAAATTTTCAACCAAAAAGAACGAATTTTAAACAGAATAATTAAAATTTCAATCATGGAGAGGAATTTTCAACTAGAACCAAAAAAATTAATTTTTAAAAAGTAGTTCGAATATTAAATCACTAGTTGAATTTTCATCTGAAAAAGATAAAATTACTATGAAAAATGTACAAGTTAAAATTTTAGTCAAGAAAGTTAACTTTCAATCAATAAAACCAAATTCTCAACAAAATAGCAATCACAGTCAAATAGCAATTGAATATTTACCTAAAAAAGATAAATTTTCAACCAAACTTTAAATACTTACATTTTCAATTAAAAAGAGAAATCTTAAAAAGATAGAATTTTCAACAAAATATTCAAATTTATAATCAAGGAATGAATTTTCAACTAAAATGAAGAATCTTCGACTGGAATGAATAAATTTACATTTAAAAAATAAATTTTTAACCAAAAAACAACGTATTTTAAACAGAATAATTAAAATTTCAACCATAGTGAGAAATTTTCAACTAGAAACAAAAAAAATAATAAAAAAATTTTTAACAACTAGTTTGAATATCAACTCACTAGTTGATTTTTTAACTGAAAAAGATAGCCTTGTAATAAAAAATGTATAGGTTAAACTTTTAGTTATAAAAAATAATTTTCAACCAATAAAACCGAATTTTCAACGAGAGTTAAATTTTCAACTAAAATCAAGAATTTTCAACAACAAAAAATGAATTTTTCAAAGAAAGTATTTTCTTTTTTATACAAGTAGTTAATTTGTCTACCAAGTAATTGAATTTGTAATTAGTAAAGACAAATTTTATCCAAATACTAGTTTAAGTTTTAACTAAAAAAGGTACTTTTTCAACCAAAAATGAAATAATTACATGTTCAATTAAAAAGAGAAATCTTTTACAAACAAAATATATAGAATATTCAACAAAATAGTCATATTCATAATCAAGGAATTAATCTTGAACTAAAATTAAAAATCGTCAACTGGAATACTTAAATTTTCTATTTAAAACATTCATATAAAAAAAAAATGATTTTCAACCAAATTTACTACAAATTAATTCATTTTTCACCGCAACTACTATAAATTTTTACCAGAGAAGTTTAATATTCACCAAAAAATATAAATTCTCTACCAAATTGTTGAAATTTTTAAACAAAAATATGAATTATCTACCAAATTGTTGAATTTTTAAGAAAAATAGACGAAATTTTTAAGAAAATATTAATATTTAACGTGAAAATATAAATTTTCAACAAAAAAGTAAATTTACGTCTAAATAGTTCAATTTTCTACTAAGATGATAAATTGTTAAGATACCAAATATACAGAAATTTTTAACCAGAAAAGTTTAAATTTGAATTTAAAATATCAATTTTCGACCAAAGCTGAAATATTTACGTTTTTAGATTTTAGAAAATTAGTTTTTATTAAAAAAAGATCATTTTTGATAAAGTACTTGAATTTTTAACTAAAAAAATGTAACCATGAACATTAACTTTTAAATAAAAAAGACGAATTTTTTAACAAAATGCATGCATTTTAATCCAGAAAAAGTGAGATTTAAATTTAAAATTTCAATATTCAACTGAAAATGGAAGTTTTTCAGATAAAATTTTCAGATAAAAAATTGATTTTTAATGGAAAAAAATAACAACAAATTTCCAACAAAATAGTTCAATTAAAAAAAAAAATTAATTTCATTTTTAACCAAATGGTTTAATTTTCTACAAGAGTAGTTTATTTTTAAACCAAAAATATGAATTTTCAATAAATAAGTTAATTTTCAAGACAAATGAACAAATTTTTAAAAAATTTGATAAATTTTTAACAAAAAAGTTCAATTATAACTAAATAGTTGCAATTTGAACTCAAAAGGGTACATTTTCAACCAAGAAGATTAATTTTCTATAAAAAAAGATGATTTTTCAACCAAACATATGATTTTTAAAACAGAATATGTGAATTTTCAATTAAAAATTTCAATATTCAAAAATTCAAAATTTTTTTAACCAAATAGTTTAATTTTTAACTGAAAACAATTCGGTTCTATTATTTCAGCTGAAACTAAAGTGAACAAACGAGAAAAAAGGAATCCTAAACCTGAACCAATCTTTTAATGATATCTATGTTCTGAAAAAAATGTCTCAATAATTGTCAATTATTATGTTAAAAAATAGTTGTTTATATAAAAGAAATGAATTTTCTGAACAAAAAATTGAATTTTCCAATTTTGGTTAGAAATTAATCTTTTTAGTATAAAATTTATGCCTTTTGTTAAAAATTCTACTTTTTCCGTAGAAAATTAATCTTATCTGTTATAAATTCATGTTTTTGGTAGGAAACTCAATTATTTTGTTGAAAATACTCCTTTTTGGCTAGAAAATTCAACTATTTCATTTTTGGTTGAAAATTTATCTTTTTTTGTTAAAAAATATTATTTTCTTTTGGTTAAAATTAATATTCAACTAAACATTTAACTATTACAATTGAAGATTTATCATTTTAGTTTAAAATTTAACTCTTTGGATGAGAATTCATCGTTTAGGTTTGAAATTGAACTATTTTGGTAAAAAATTGCACTATTATGTTGAATATTCGTTTTTTTTTTTATTTGAAAAGTAATGTCTTCGCCTGAAAATTTAACTATTCCATTTTTTGTTTGTAATTTTTTTTAAGTAAAAAATTAATTTTTCTTTTGATTGGAAATATACTTTTAACTAAAAATTTAACTATTCTAGTTAAAGATTCATCATTTTAGTTGAAAACTTAACTCTTTGGAAGAAAATTCATCGTTTAGGTTGGAAATTGAATTATTTTAGTAAAAAATTGTACTATTATTTTGAATTTTCTTTTTTTTATTTAAAAATTAATGTCTTTGCCTGTAAATTTAACTATTCCATTTTTTATTTGTAAATTTATCTCTTTCAGATGAAAATTAATTTTTATTTTTATTGAAAATGTACTTTTAACTAAAAATTTAACTATTCTAGTTAAAGAATCATCATTTTAGTTTAAAATTAAAGTCTTTGTATGAAAATCGATTGTTTTGCCGAAATTTTAAATATTTGTGTGAAACATGTAACTATTTTGTTGAATATTCGCTTTTTTATTGGAAAAAAATGTCTTCGACTAAAAATTTAACTATATCATTTTTTTGTAAATTTAGCTTTTCAGTTTGAAAATTCGTCTTTTTCGATAGAAAATTAATCTTCGCGGTTAAATATTCATCTTTTTGGTAGAAAATTAAACGATTTGGTCAAAGGTTCATTTATTTTGTTGAAAATTCAACCATTTTATTAACAAGTAATTTTATGTAAAAAGCTGCTCCGAGCTTATTTTTGTATTTGGCGGCGATTCGCTGCCGCAAATCTCGAAGAAAGAAAAAAATTATACAAATTTTGGTCACAAGATAATTCAAAGACATGGAAATCCATGAATTAGAGTTAGAGCTGGCTGTCTTAAAAACATAAATGACTTTTCTTTAGATTTTATTTTTGTTGACTTGATTTTTCAGTATTTTTCGGTTTGAAGTATAAATATTTTCTGTGTAATTTCTTAAATAGAAATCGACTTATATTTGAATTTTTAAGAAGCCTTTCTTATCTTGAGAGTATCCGTATGGAAGGGAGTGTGTAAAAATCGGTGGTATCCTCCCCTCGAAATTTGATCGCATATTGGAGGGTAGTCATATGGTTTTAAAGATATTTAAAGAAAGTTGAATCCAGTCCGTAGAGATTTGAATATTCAAAATCTGAAAACCTGATTTTTATTTTTAAATTATTTTTCTGTTTTCTACAATATTTTGGTTTGCAATCAATATAATTCTTTTTTTAATAAAAAAAGTTTCTCATAAAATAATAAAGGGCGTCCCAGGCCAAAAACAAAATGATTTTCCAGAGCCATAGAGAATTCGAGCCTGAAATTCAATTTTTTTCAAAATTATTTATGATGAGCGTAATAAGTTTTATATCTTCCAGAAATGGAAGTTGAAAATTACTTACAAGGGTTGAATATTCGATTAGTTTTGTTAAATTAAAAAAAAAAGTTTTACTATTCTACTTGAAAATTCTTCATTTCAGTTGTAAATTATTCTCTCTACTTAAAAATTCAACCACTTTTTCATTAAAAGTTAATTATTTTTCGCTGAAAAGTATAATATTGTATTTTTGATTGAGGATTCTCCTTTTTAATTGAAAATTGTATTACATATTTAATTGAAAATTTAATTATTTTGTTTAAAATTAAATAATTTCTGTTATAAAGTAATTCTTCTAGCCTGCAAATTTAAACATTCTGTTCACAATCGCCTTTTTGAATAAAAATTAGAATTTTTGTTAAAGATTCGTATTTCATTCGTAGTTCAAAATTCAAATTTTTATTTAATGATTCGACTATTTTGTTGATTTTCTTCGTGGAATCACCTTTTTTTATTTAAAATTAAACATTTTTTGGGTTCAAATATGAACAAACAAAAATAATATATATTACATTATTTGATGAGAATTTATTTTTTTTGTGGAAGATTTAACAATCGTCTTACTAAGGCAATTTATGCCTTATTTTGAAAATGGAATAATTTGATTAAAAATTATTTTTGTTGTCAAACATTAATTTTTTAAGTGAAAATTGAACTATTATATTTTTGTTGAAAAAATTCTATTTTTTAGTTGAAAATTGAAATTGTTGGTTGAAAGATGAACTCTGTTTTTAAAAACTATTTTTTGTTTGGTTGATGATTCATTACTTTCTTTGAAAATTCGTCCATTTCGCTGAAAATTGAACCATTTAGTTGAAAATACCGTTTATTCGTAAAAAATTAAGTTTTTTAACTGAAAGTCTAAGTATTCCATTTGGCGATTCCTTATTTCAGTTAAATATTTTTCGTTGAGAGTTCATTCCTCTTGGTTGCAAATTCCTATATTTAAGTTGAAAATTTTAATATTTTATTAAACAAAATCCACTATTTAGGTGAAAATTAACGTTTTGTTCAAATTCATACTATTTTGTTGAAAATTCGAATTTTTGGCTTAAGAATTCAAAAATTTGGTTGAAAGATGAATTTCTTTGTTAAAAATTAATTTCTATGGTTGAATAATCATGAATTGAGTTAGAAAGTTTATCCTTTGGTTGAATATTAAACTATTTTGTTGGAAATTAGTTGTTTTTTTTTTTGTAGAAAAAAATTTTTTTAACTGAAAGATCAACTGTTTCATCCGAAGATTCATTATTTTTATTGAAAATTAATTTTATTTTGTTGAAATTTCACCCCTTTGGTTAAGAATTAATTCTTTTTGGTTCACAAACTCACTATATTCTTGGTTGAGATTTGATCTTGTTTAATTAAAAATTATAATATTTGGTTGACAATGTAATAATTTAGTTAGTCATTCTTTTTGGTTAGAAACTCAACTACTCCCATAAAATTTGAACTTCTTGGTTAAAAACTCATTTTTATTATTAAAAATTCATCATTTCAGTTAGAAAATCCGTCTATTTCGTTGAAAATTAAACTAGTTTAAAAATTCGGATTTTTTGTTTTTTAAACATTCAATTTCTTAATTGATAGTTGAACTATTAAATTGTTGCTAAAAAATTGATCTTTTTAAGTAAAAAATTGAGCTTCTTAGTTAAAAGTTGAACTCTACTTTTGAAAATTCATTTTTTGTTGGTTAAAGATTCATTATTTTAGTTGAAAATTGAACCATTTAGTTGAAAATTTGTTATTTTTTTGTACAAAATTCATTTTTCTAACTGAAAGGCTCATTATTTATTAATAATGTCTTTTGGTAGAAATTACTCCTCTCTGGTGAAAAATTCAACTATTTTCGGATCAAAATTAATTCTCTTTTTTTAGAGCTTAAAAAGTTGACAAATTATTATATTTTTTGTCAAGAATTGATCTTCTTGGTTATAATTTGGTTTGCAAATCTAATTATTTCGTTGAAAATTCAACAATTTTGTTAGAAAATTTAAGAATTTGTAAAAAATTATTTTTTTTTCATGGAATATTCATATTTTCGCGTTAAAAAATGTAACTATCTTCTTGAAAAGTTGAACTCCTTTTAAGAAATTATTTTTTTGCTAAACATTTATCAATTTTAAAATTAGTTAAAAATTCGTTTACTTTCTTGGTTAAATCATTACTTTTTCAACTGAAAATTTAACAATTTAACTTTTGGTTAATATGGTTTTTTTCTTGGTTGAACGTTCATTCCTTTGGTTAGAAATCAACTATTTTTGGCTGGAAATTCATTCTTTTTGGTTGAAAAGTCTACTAATACTATATTTTTAGTTGAAAAGTAATATTTTATTTTGGAATTTAATTATTTTTTGGAAAATTTAATTATTTTGTTAGAAATTTTTTAATTTGGGTAGAAAGTAATTCTTTTTAGAGGAAAATTTAACTGTTTTGTAGAAAATTCGTATTCTTTTTTTTGTTTTGCAAATACACTTCTTCTGGCAGAAATTGCAAGTAAAGTCAACTCTCGCTTGCTTAAAACATTCGAAGATAACAGTGTTCACAAACTCATATCTGTTTTCACCAAAACACCGAGAGTCAACACTTTAAGTGGGAAGCATGCACTTTTTCGTATATAGCGCATAATAATGACTCAATTTCATAATCAGACATACGAAGAAGTTATCTAACATAAAATCGCTTAATTTTCTAAATATTAGATTAACTGGCTAAGAAAAACACAGTTTTCACCATACTCACGTCAACACATGAGAGTCGGGTTTGGGACTTTGATAAAAATTATTATTATTTAGTTGAAAATTAAAATATTTGTTGAAAATTCAATAATTTTTTGTGGAAAGTCATTCTTTTTAGCGGATAATTCAACTTTTTTGTAGGAAATTAGTATTCTCCTTTTAGTTTACAAATACATCTCTTGTGGTCGAATTTTCAAGTAAAGTTAAACCTAGATTTTATTTTAATTTTGGGACAGTCAGTAACATAAAATTTAAAATAATAATTTTGAAAATTGTTTTTCTAATATGGAGACAAGTGTTAACTGGACATTTAGCAAAAATGAGGAAATTTTGCTATTACACGTGAAAATAATTGTATTTTTCCTGCTTATGTACGTAAAACTTTTGCGGGGCGTTGAACATCTCGTTTAGGAGAGGTTTCTTTGAATAATTAGTCCATATACTAAATCACGTATTTAGTGTCCAAATACTCATACCTATTTTCACCAAAACACCGAGAGTCAACACTTTAAGTGGGAAGCATGCACTTTTTCGTATATAGTGCATAATAATGATGCAATTTCATAATCAGACATACGAAGAAGTTATTTAACATAAAATCGCTTAATTTTCTAAATATTAGATTAACTGGCTAAGAAAAACGCAGTTTTCACCATTCTCACGTCAACACTTGACAGTTGGACGTTGGGACTTCGATGCCTCAAGTCGATCGTACCTCTTTTTCTACGATATGAGGTAGACAGAGAAGTTAAATTCAACTACTTGGTTGAAAATTGTTATTATTTAGTTGAAAATTCAAATATTTGTTGAAAATTTAACAATTTTTTGGAAAGTCATTCACTTTAGCGGATAATTCAACTTTTTTTTAGAAAATTCGTATTCTCCTTTTGGTTTACAAATACATCCCTTGTGGTCGAATTTTCAAGTAAAGTCAAACCTAGATTTTATTTTAATTTTGGGACTGTCAGTAACATAAAGTCCAGGCTCACAGTCAGAGCTCAGGAGCGTATGAACCTTAACCGGTGGATTTAACTGCGTGATAAAAAATATTTTGAAAATTGTTTTTCTAATATGGAGACAAGTGTTAACTGAATATTTAGCAAAAATGAGGAAAATTTGTTGTTACACGTGAAAATAAATGTATTTTTCCTGCTTATGTACGTAAAACTTTTGCGGGGCGTTGAACTTCTCGTTTAGGAGAGGTTTCTTTGAATAATTAGTCCATATACTAAATCACGTATTTAGTGTCCAAAACTTATACCTTTTTTCACCAAAACACCGCAAGTCAACACTTGCAGTTGGAAGCACGCACTTTTTCGTATGTAGCGCATAATGATGACACAATTTCATAATCAGACATGCGAAGAAGTTTTTTGACAGAAAATCACTTACTTTTCTAAATATTAGATTAACTGGCCACGAAAAAAACAGTTTTCATCATTCTCACGTCAACACTTGACAGATGGAGGTTGGTATTAAGATGAAAATTGGAATTCTTCCACCCTGAGACTCAAAATTTTCTAAAACATTGCCTGTTTTAGAAAAATGATGTAACCTACTACTATCAATAAAGTTAATTTAAGAAGTTGTTTAAAAATTAATTTTAGATGCGGAAAAGTGGATTCTTTTGATCTGAATTCGATATAAATCAAAATGATAGTGGAAAGGTTTGATGTACCGGGCTTTACTGGTATGATTCAGTCAGTGGTTCCGTTCTCTATAAAAAATGGAATTTTGTTATTTTTAACCCAGACACAAAGGAAACCGCCCTTTTCAATTTTCTTCCTACCCTTATTCGGTTTGTTGGTATGGCTGTCGACAGGCTTTTTTCACAGGGGCAAAAAAGGTTGGATTTTAATGCACGCATATATGGCTGTGTAACAATTAAGGCTCACATCAATCGAGGCTACGAGCAACCAGACTCGTCTGCCTCTGTAGTACTAAATGTCCTATATTGTAAACTCCACACAGCTACATTTTACAATCTACACCTACACTATATTTTATATACCTATATATATTACTTTAGTGACCGCGGTGGGCTGTCCCTTTCCCTGCGGGATTTTCGTCCCTTTTCACCCTCCTGTTTGCCCCTCATGCACCCACTCTATATATGGTGTTCATAATATTCTGGACTTGACGAAATAAATTCTGAAAATTGCCAGAATTTAGAATCCTCTTTCGCAGTCTACTGAATAAAAGGGACCTTGTTTTTTTATTGTTTTTTGAATATTTTCGTTTAAAAAAGTTTCCTGTATTTTTATAAGCATATGCCTATATATTTAAAAGATGTTATCACTGTTTGAAGATTTTAACGTCAGAGTTTATTTTTTAATTTTTTGAAGAGCAAAAAAAATTTGTCTCAGTCCGGATTTGAACCCGGAACGCCACTATCCATGCGTGGAGCATGTTTTTTTTATCACTGTCCTGAATATCTCATTTTTGTTCGAAGGATGTTAAAACTTAAGTTATTAAAAAGAAAATAGAAGCACCAATAGTAAAATGTGCAGAGCCAATAAGATCTAACATATTATTTTCGAAAGGAAGAATAAATATTTTCTAAATTTGCGGAATTTAGTTTTTAAATATTTTACGACACTTGAGCAAATGCAATTTTCGGATTTTGTGTCTGATTGAATTCAACAGTTTGTGGTTTTGAATGAAAATATTTACCGTTTGAAATATTCTTCATTACATTTTTCTTTGAAAATGTATCTTTTTTAATGCAACTTCAAGAGAACATTGTGTTCAACAATTATTTATTCGTTGATGATTCATTATTGTATGTAGACATTCAGTAGGAAAATTTTTTTTTCAAAATTTACTTATTTTAATGAAAATTCCTTTTTTTTGATATAATATTAATCTTCTCGGTGACTAATTCATGTCTTTGGTTAAAAATTGATTTTTTTATTAGAAATTTAACTATAAGATTGAAATTCCTAAAATTCAAATTTTATGAAAATTCATGTATTTTGTTAAAGATTATTCTTTTTGTTAAAAAATTAATCTTGTTGGTTGTACATTGATCTTTTTGGTTGCAATTCATTACTTTGAAGCAAATTACTTTTTATAATTAAAAATAAATTTTTTGAACTGGAAATTGAACTATTATATTTTTTCCTTATAATATTGATATTTTTATAGAAATTTAATCCTTTTGTTTTAATAAGCTTGAAGACGTTTATGTAAAAAAAAATTTTGTACTTAGCAGACTAAAAAAATGTAAAAAAAAATTAGGATTTTTGGGTGCATTTAAGAATAGTCAAGTTTAGAGCAATTTTTTTTATACAAGGGTCGATGGAAAAAATTTGAAAAAATTCTTGAGTATGAGGGAAACTGTTATGAACCAGTTGCAGTTGAGAAATTAAAAAAAAATATAAACTCTTGCTTGAAAGTAAAAAAATGTGCTAACTGTAATGCATAGGCTCTGTATTTTCAATCACCCGTAAGGATGTGTTAGTCTTGTTTTTTGTGAAAATCGCGATAACAAGTGAAAGAAAGCGGGGAGGCCTTTTTTTGTTTTACTACCGACCGCTGGTGCCATTCTTCGACCCCTAGTTCTGAATGCTTGGATTACACCTGGCCACGGATCGAAGAAAGGGACCAGCAGTCGGCAGTAAAAAAAACGGACCCCCCCCTGCTTTCTGTCACTTGTTTTCCAACCAAAAAAATGTCTAAAAATATCGCGGTTTTCACAAAAAATAAGACTAACACATCCTTACGGGCGATGGAAAATAAATACAGTTTGAATCGTTTTAATATCTGTATTAGAACTGAAGATAATATAGTGGCGCATTTTTATACTTTTGAGCAACAGTTTTTATTATTTTTTAAATTTCTCAACTGCAACTTGTTCACAACAGTTTTCCTCATACTCATTAATTTTTTCAAATTTTTTCCATCCGAAGATCTAATGATTTCATTTTTGCTTTCAATGAAGAAAACAATTATATTCGTCACGCTAAAAGATCATATAGAAAATGTGCGATATAGGTACAGGTCACGCAGGAGCTTTTGGCTGACTCATCTTTAAAAAATAGCCTTCTCTCTACTCTATAAAGAGAAGAGGTCAATTAATTTTCAAGGGGCTTAGTCTTAAAATAAGTTTCTTAAAATGTTTAGTAACTAAAAATTAAATTGAAATTGGGGTTCTTATTTTAAAATATTGGCATTTTTTAATTAAAAAAACAAAAACAAACAAACTTTTATCCAAATAGTTAAATCTTCAACTAATTAGATGAATTTTTCTCTATAATAAATTAATATTTACAAAAAGAGAAAATTATTTTTAAAAGCTAGTGCATCTGTCAACCAAGTAGTTCAATTTTAAGCCAAACCGTTAAATTTTCAAGAGAAAAATTTCATTTCTATCCAAATAGCTGAATTTTTTTACCAAAATAGTTGAATGTTCAACTTAAAAGAAATTTTCAATTAAATAGTAATATTTTCAACTAAAGAAATGAATTTTCAACCAAAAGATAATTTTTAGATAAGAAGATCAATTTTCTAACAAAACGACAAATTTTCAACAAAATACATGAATTTTCAAAAAAATATTTGAATATTCAACCAAAAAAGATTAATTATCTACCAAGAATATTAATTACCTACTAAAAAAGTAGAAAATTTCACAAATAAAAAAAAATAATTTTCAACCCAAAAATTAGTTTTGATCAAAATAGTTCATTTTATTAAACAAAAATAGTTGAATGGTCAACCTAAAAGGAGTTTTCAACCAAAAAGATCAATTTTTTACCAAGAAGATTAAATCTACCAAAAAAGTAGAAAATTTCACAAATAAAAAAAAACGAATTTTCAACAAAAGAGTTGAATTTTCAACCAAAAAGTTAATTTTCATCCAAATTCAAATTTCATCAATTCCAAATTCATCAAAAGATAATTTTTTAATTAGGAAGATTAATTTTCAACAAGTTAGTTGAATTTTCAACGAAGAAATATTTTTTACTCAAAAAATAACACAAATATCATCCAAAATGTTGAATTTTCTATCATAAATGTTTAACCAATAACTTAAATTTATAAACAAAAAAAATCGATTTTCAACAAAAAATTGAATAGTTAAACATCTTTTTGAAAAAATTAATTTAAAATTTTAAAAATCTTCAAAAAAAGAATTAAAATTTCTCCCTAATTTTCAAATTCCCAAGACAAATAAAAACGAAGTTTCTATACAAAACAGTTATGAATTCTCAAATCAAAAATATGAAATTTCAACTTTTATCCTCAAAAAGTCAAATTTCACCAAATTAGTTTAATTATTAACCAACGAGATGAGTTTTCTATTAAAATTATGAATGTTCAACCAAAAAAATGATTTTTTTTTTAGAATTTACCAACAAAGATTTATAAAACTACGTTGAAATTTCAATAAAAAAAATATACTAGTTGATATTTCAACAAGAAAAGAATATAATTAGATAAAACGCAATATAATTTAAACAAAAGAGACGAAATTTCAACAAAATAATTTAACTTTTAGTCTAGAAAAGATCACTTTTTAATAAAAAACGGAATAAAAAAAATGTTAATTGAAAATCAATAATTATCGATTTAGAAAAGTGAACTTTTTACAAAACAAGTGAATTTTCTGCTAGCTTGTTGAATTTTTAAGCCAAAATTACGAAATTGTCATAAAAAATTTGAATTTTCCAATCGAAAATATAAATTTTCAACAGAAAAGGTAATTTTCAAACAAAAGGTTAAATATTCAAGAAACAAGTGAAATAGTTGAATTTTTAATTTAAAAATATCACTCTTTAATCGAAAAAGGAATAAATAATTGTTCATTGAAAAATAATAATTTTCAGATTAGAAAAGCACATTTAAAAAAACGTTAAATTTTCTACCAATTAGTTGAATTTTCTACCCGAGGATATTAATTTGCAACAACAAAAGTTAACATTTACATCAAGTCATTGCATTTTTACCCAATTGTTGCATTTCCAAACAAAAGCGATGAATTTTTTACAACCCAGTTGAATTCCCAACCTCAAAATATAAATTTTCTACAAAAAAGTAAATTTTCAAACGAACAGTTGAATTTTCATTATTAAAAGATGAATTTTTAACCAGGAAAATTTATTTTCTACCAGCAAAGATACATTTTGACCAAGTAGTTGCATTTTTTACCAAAATGTTGAATTTTCTACCAAATTTTTGACTTTTCAACCCAAAATGACGAATTTTTCACAAAAAAGTCGATTTCCCAACCCAAAAACATAAATTTTCAACAAAAAAGTTAACTTTTAAGCAAACAGTTGAATTTTCATCCTAGAAAGATGAACTTTTAACAAAAAATTTAACCTATGTAAGATAGCTTAACAACCCCCCCCCCCCCCCCCCCCCCCCCCCCCCCCCCCCCCACACAAGCAAAATACTTTGAATGCACGTGCTTTCTGATTTTTTATGAATGCGAACACTATAATGGAAAATTTTTAATAAAGTGAAATGTATTGCCTTATTAAATTCAATTTGGGAAGTTTAAAAAAAATGGTATTGTACCCCTCCCCCTCCCCTACATAAATTCGTTGAAAAAAATTCACAATCATCCCACCAACAAAATTTTCTGAATCCGTCCTAGACACAAACCGAAATTTGAAACAACACACAAGTCCTAAATCCCAAAATCTGCAATCTAAATATATTTTTGAAACCATTTGCTGATTTCCCCGGTATTTTTTCTTAGAATTTCTCCATCCTCAGAAAAAAAATGTAAACGTGTGGATTGATGGGGGCTTATTGATTTGTTGCTTTAGTAGCTTAGTAAAATGGTCAAGGGATTATTGTCTCCAGGCCCTAGCGGTCTAGTTCTAGCGTCTAGCGCTAGGACTAGCCGCTAGCGGCTAGGGCTAGGGCTGGGCCGCTAGGGCCTTCTAATTTTAATGCACCCTTTCCTTGTCAAGTGCAGATTCTAAATTGTCAATGATAAAGGTATAAACTGGACAGTGGACACATCCTGCGACTATAGAATGGCTTGCAAACAACGAGCGACTATAGTTTCGAGTCAAAGACCCACCGGTACCGTAATGTATTGTCGTCGGGTTTCCTGATTTGAATTATAAAATCAGCCGAGAACCGCTGCCCCTTCTGGTGCCATGCCGGGTGATGCAGGCCCAGGGACGTACCAAGAAACCCGTCAACTGGAACTTCATACAGATCGAAAATCTAAAAATAAACATTTCTGCTTGATTCTGAACCAAACTGTTTGAATTATTACATTTTCCACGTAGGAAAAGAAACAAACTATTGTAAAAAGTTAATTGAAAATTTTAGTTACTTTGAAGTTACTTTGGGTCAGTTTTAGGTAGAAAATTAATTTCTTTTTGTTGATGATTCATATTTTCGGTTTGAAAATGCTACAGTTTAGTAGAAATTATTCTTTTTTATTTGAAAATTAACGATCTAGTAGATATTTTTTTCTTTATTGTTTCAAAATTCGACTTTTTTTATTCAAAATGTATCCCCTTTGGTTAAAAAGTTTTTTTTTTGGTAAAAATTCATATTTTCGATTTGAAAATGCAACGTCTTTCTTGTTTGAAAATTTATCTCTTTTGGTAAAAAAAAAACACATTTTTCGTTAAAAAATCAACCAATTTAGTAGCAAAATTAACTTGTTTAGTTTAAAAATGCAACTCTTTTTTTAAAGAGTTCATGTTGGTTAGTAAATTGATCTCTTTTGGTAAAAAGAATTCCGAAAAGGGTTGAACTATAATTTTTAATTTGCCTTTTCTGGTTAAAAAATTTAATTACTAGGTTTGATATAATTTGTTAAAAATCGGATTTTTGTTTGAAGATTCATAATTTCAGTGGAAAATTCATAGAAAATTTCACTATTTTGTTTCAAATTTGTTTTTTTTTAGGAGGGTGGGGGAGGGGAGAAAAATTCAAATATTTTTTCTAGAAAATTCAACTATTTAATTGAAATTTAACCTTTTTTGAAAACTTTATTAAAGATCGAAATGAAATTTACTTTCTAGGAAAAAAGATTTCGTTCCGATCTTAAATAAAAAATTTAAATAGAGACACTAAACTCCTGATTCGTTCCAATCTGCAGGGTTTGATGAAAAATATTTTAAGAGTTCTTTTAACTGCGGCCAAATAATTGTTACTTCAATTTCTTGCAATAAATCTTTTTATTACAATTTTTTTATTTAAATTTAAACTTTTCAGTTTCTTAATCATACTTTTATTTTAGGGCCCAATATTTAACAAAAATAAGTTCGTCAAAATATTATTTTTTAAAATGTCTTTCTGGTACTTATTAAAAAAAAAGTTTGTCATGGTTGCATAAAAACTTCATTATAAGAAATGACACCCTCTTTACCTATGGAAAAAAGCATTCTAAGGAAGATGCCATATATGTTGTTTTTTTTTATTGCAAATTCATCTTTTTGGTTTCAATATTACATAATTTGATTGAAAGTTTTTTCTTTCTTAACTAAAATTTTTCGTTTGTTGCAAATTCAACTATTTTGTTGAACGCTCACCTTTTTGGTTTCAAAATTTATTTGTTATTGTTATAGAAAGTTAATATTTTTGGGGGGGTTAAAAATGCGACTCACTTCTTGAAAATTAATCTGTTATATTTGAAAATTAACTTCTTTCTTGAATATTCAACATTTTAGTAAAAAAATAAATTATTTGGAAGAAACTGGAACTACTTTGTTAAATCAATTTTTCAATTTAAGATTGATGATTTTAGATCAAAGTTAATTTCTTTTTTTGAAAAATTAATTAGTCTGTTGAAAAATTAGTTGTTTTTTTTACAAATTTATTTCTTAACTGAAAATTTAACTATCCTATTCTTGATAGAAAATCTGTCTTGTTTAGTTGAAAATTCAACAATTCGGTTGAAATTTCAATTCCTTCTTGAAAATTCAACATTTTAGTAAAAAATTCAATTATTTGGCAGAAAATTGAACTACTTTATTAAATAAACTTTTCAATTTAAGATTAATGATTTCAGTTAAAAATTAATTTCTCATTTTGAAAATTTAATTAGTCTGTTGAAAAAATCGTTCTTTCTTGTTTAAAATTTATTTTTTAACTGAAAATTTAACTATTCTATTCTCGGTTTTTTTTAGTTAAAGGTTGAGGGTTCAATTTCATTTTAAAAAAATTTTTGTAGAAAATAAATGCTCTTTTTTAAAAAGTTAAGTATTAAATTTAAAATTAATGTAATTTGTTGCAAATTCATCCTTTTAGTGAAAAATCCATTTTTTAGTTAAAAAAGCAACTGTTTGCTTGAAAATTAATTTTTTTAGTGCGGAGGATTCAAGCTTTTTTGATCAAAATCATTTTTTGTTTTGTTCAAAAGTTAATTTAAGAAAAATCAAAATTAAGAACTTAAAAATTCAACATTTTGGATAATTTCTTTTCTTTGTTGACTGCAAGATCCTTCTTGTTTAAAAGTTCAGCTCGTTAACGCGAAAAGAGTTGGCCCCCCTAGTCTCAATAATTTGACATTTTAAAATTATTAAACAAATTTTTTAAGATTAAGATTTTTTCAGATTTTTGGAACAAATATTAATAATTTCGTGATAAAAGTGCTTTAAATCAGAACAAAAATTTAGATGATTTTGAATTGAAAACGTTCTAATTGGAATAATTTTATATTAGGTAACATTTCTTTAAATAGAACAAAATTTCTAATGGATTGAAAAGTAATTGAACTTGTATTATCTCTGAATAAAATAATTAAAAATCCAATTATTGAAAATTGAAAGTGTTCAAATTGTATAATTTATTGTTCAATTTATAATTAAATTGAACATTTTCATCATGGATTAAAGAATCTAAAAAATAGAGAATTGAAATTGTATTATTTATAATTAAAAGTATTAAAAATTGAAAACTAAATTAAATATTTAAAAGTAGAAAATTCTGAAATTCGAGAATTTAAATTATTATTAAATAAAAAAAATTATTATTTAGCATTAAAATTTATTAAACCATTTTTTCTAATTTCGAAGGAAATAGTGAGAAAACGCTATGCAATATTTTATTAAATGATGAGAGAATTGAACAAGTTGATAAGTTCGTATACCTTGGTTGCTTATTTACTAGGGA
>NC_046659.1:125498730-125501379 GCF_010883055.1 Belonocnema kinseyi | reverse complement strand
GACATAAGAAGTCACAGAAACACGAGAGCCTGCATGAAAAAATGCATGGACATAAAAGAAGCTAGAGAAGTATGCCAGGACAGGAAAGTATGGCGGAAAATTATTAATAAAAAGAGTGTCAGTAGAGTGAACGACACCTGAAACAAAGACCTTGGCTATTAAGGGACCCAAGTGGGGAACCTTACATAACGGCTTCGTGAGGTTCTTCGCTGGGGGTGATTGCTAGAGAGATTGATCAGCAACCTGGGTCGGAGCAGTGTTGCGGAACGAACGTGTTATTTGCATAAATAGCACGAGAATTCTGGATCAATCTGAAAAATCTCTATCCCTTCCACACACTACTCCTTTCCCCTGCCGAGTGAGTCACGCCTACCCCGAAAGGGAAATGGCTTAATGGTGTAATAATAATAATAATAATAACAATAAAATTAAAATTATTTCTGCAAAAAAATACTGTAATGTACACCGTTCAAAATTTATAATTATTATATATTGTGAACCTTAAAAATTCAAGTATTTTAATTTTAAAATTAAGTAATTTCAAATGTTTAAAATTGAAAAATTCATAGCTTCATTTAAAATATTTGAAACATTTTCTGCAATTTTAATATCAATAAGTGAAATGTTGACTAATTATCGCTATTATAAGTTCTAAAAAACTCTTTTTAACGCCTAAAAGCTGTTTTTCTTCAAACATATCTGATAAAGTAAATTATCTTACAACACAAAAATCATGCGAGTCTGGTTTCCAATGATTTTTATTGTGTATTGTCATTGTTATTCATTTTATGCCAATGAAATGTCAATAAAAGTTACAGATATAAACCTAAAAAATAGTTTTAAGTTCATAAATTTTATTTAGATACGATAACCCAGTTCGAAGAAAAACAGCTTTTGTGGCTAGGAAAAGAAATTTTTTCTACCAAAAGAGTCGAATTCAGAAAAAAGGCATGATTTTTTAAACCAATCGTTCAATTTTAATTTTCAGTTCAGAAAATTAATTTTAGCCATGAAAAAATGAATCATCAATAAAATTGTTAAATTTACAATCAAGCAGATGAATTTTTAACTATAAAAACATGAATTTTCAATGAAAAATGTAATATTTGATATTTTAAAAAAGGGATGATTTTCATTTTTAATCAAAAACAGTTAAATCCAACAAAAAAGACAAATTAAAATATAATTTAATCCTCAACCAAGGCAGAGTCACTTTTTACCAAGCAGTTTCATTTCAGCCGAAAAAAATGAAATTTCTACAAAAGGAGATCGGAGATGCATTTTCATACAAAAAAGGACGAATTTTCAAAAAGAATTACATTTTCAACTGAGAAAGATTTTTTAGTCAAATCAATTTTCAATAAAGAAGATTAATTTTCTTCTTAAAAAGATGAATTTTCAACTAAATATATAAAGTTTTAAACAAATAGTTGAATTTAAACTCAAAAGGTTCAATTTCTACTTATTAAAATTTAACCAAATTGTTGATTTTTCAAACAAGAATATTAAGTAATAAAAATATTAAATAAAAACGAATTTTAAATAAACAATGTATTTTCAACCAATTAGCTCAATTTTTACACTAAAAAAGATGATTTTTCAAGAAAAAAGATTTAAATTTCAAATCTTTATTTGTAAAATTTAACCAAAAAATAAGATTTTTTAACAAAATACATCAATTTTCATTTAAATAGTTTAATTTCCAACCAATGGTATTAATTTTCCACACAAAACGAGTTTTTAATAAACTAAACGAATTTTCAAAACTAATAATTGAATGTTTTACTGAAAAGGATTATTTTTCAACTAAAAATGGGATAATGAACTTTCAGTTTAAAAAATGAATTCACAAACAAGAAACGAAAGTTTTTATTTTAAATAAGAAATAGTTAAAGTTCACCAAAAATAACGAATTCCTAAAAAAATACTTGAATTCTAAAATAAAGCAGATTAATTATCAACCAAACAGTTACATTTTCACAACAACAAAAAATTGATTTTGTATTAAAAAAAGAACGATTTTCAACAAAATACAGTAATTTTCAAACAAGAGTAGTTTTTTAAAAAAAAAAATTTCCTTAACATTTGTCTATCACACAATAATTTTTCAAGGTTTTTTACATTTTCAAAGAGATTCTTTTTTCGAAAATTCTGTTGAAATTTTTTAATCGTTTAGCTTCTATTTTAAAAGAATAATTTTAAGTTTCGAGTATTCCAAAATGTGTAAAAGAATAATGTAGAAGACTTTGTAAGAATTTAATAAAAATTCAGAATTACAATTTTTTAAAGTCAATTATATTGTGCAGCGTGCCAAGAGAATTAACAATTTCTTGTTAAGATTCGCGGGAAAATTCCAAATGATTGTTTTTTATTCAATTCACGAGAAAATTGAAAAAGTTTATAATTATTTACCAAAATATTGAAAAAGCGTATAAAACATTTTAAAGCAAAATTTTGCAATATTTCCATTTTACGTAATTTTATAAAATACTTATACAAGTTTCAGAGATATTTAAAAGTTTTGAAATGATTAAAAAATAATTAAAACTTGTGAATATTTTTTAAGAATTTTGTAAGATTTCACGAAAATGAAAACAAAAATTTATGTTGCTCGAAAATATTAAAATACTTTGATATATTAATATAATA
>NC_046659.1:125482365-125498630 GCF_010883055.1 Belonocnema kinseyi | reverse complement strand
TAATATAATAATACTTTGATATATTAAAATATTTTGACAAATTAATTTTAAGAGAATATTTTTAAAGATTTCAAAACATTTCAAACGATTTCCTAAAATTTTGAATGAATGTAGCAGGTTTTAAAATAAAATGTTTCAATCTGGTAAGATTCTAAATGAAAGAAATAAAATCAAGTAAATTCAGGAAATATTTAGAAGATTTAAAAGAATTTCAAAAGGTTCCAAGAGAGTAAACAAAGTTGCTTGAAAATCCTAAGGAAATTTAGAAGAATTCAGGACAATTTTTTACATTTTTAATTAATTTAAAAAATTTTTAGAAAAATTGGAGTCAGTTTAAACTATTTTTAGGAATGTAAGGCGTTTAAAATAAATTAAAAATATTTTAAGATTTGGAAAAATTTCCGAAAATTTATCAAATATTTTTTTATTTTTTCCAAACTTCTGAAAGCCCTAAATATCTTTTAACGTGTTTTTAGTTTTTCGTAATATTATGTAAAATACTAAGAAAATCAACAATTTTTCTTTTAAATCTTCTAGATTCTTTTTTGGTACATAAAATATTCAAAAATCTGTCTTAATCTTCTCAAGAATCTTCTAAAAATGATATGTGTATAAATTTAAAAATAAACTAATAATATTGATTTCTATGTTTTTAATTCTCAGGATTAAAGTTCAGTTCGAATGTAAGTGCTCAAAAAATTTCTAAAAAAATTTATTAAAAATTTTTGTATCGTATTATTATTAATATTCTTTTGTATTCTTTCTGATATTGAAAAAAGTTTTAAATTGGTGAATTTTAATTAGTATTGATATTAAATAATATCAATATTTGTATGACTAAGAAAAATATTTAAAAAGCATTCATAGTTAAATTAAAATACGGTTTTATTTATTTTTGGACAACACACCGAAATCTCGGTTTAAGTCCAGCCTCGGGGGTTGCCTTGAAAATAGCCTTGGCTAAAAATCGGGGGGAACCAACAGAAAAAGTCAGTGCCATCTGAACCGTTTCCAATTGGAACACACAATACTGCGCAATCGCCGCATGTGAGTACCCACGTACTGCGCCTTTTCATTACGCTGCTGGTTCTTTCAGACAAGAGTCGCAACCGTCTCTCGTCAAAATGTTACGATCTGTTACATGTGAAGATCTAGATTCTAGAATGAATTCTAGAAGGACGCCTCAAGTCTTGTTTGTCCTCAGAAAAGACTCAAGAATAATACAAGTCGTATTTATGCCGAAAACGATCGATTCCGTAAAAGCAACACACAATAATCGGAATATTCCTTTCAATTTGTTGCGCAATCTTTGAAAACGCTTATGATCTCAAGTTGAGTGGAATTAATCGCGTGCAGGAACTCGAACGGTCTGTCGGTTTTATTGGTGATTCGCAACGTATTTTCAACGATTCAAAACGTACCAACAAGGTTTCATGTATTTATTATTTTTTGTTTGTTTGTTAAGAAAAAAAAATCTGGAAAATACTCTGGTAATCTGCTGGACCGATTGGTTATCCGAACTGGTAATCCGGTGTAATTCGAGTAATTCAGGCTAAATTCGAAGTGATTTATATCAATCCAGTTAATTAGCTTGTAATTTACGTAGGTAATCCTAATAGTTTTTAACTATTTTGTTGAAAATTTATCGTTTTTTTTTCAGTAAAAATTAATTTTTCTAACTGGCAGTTTAACTTTTCGATTTTTTGTTGAAACTTCGAATTTTTCGATGGGAAAGTAATCTAATTCGTTGAAAATTCATGATATCGGTGCATATTTTAACCAGTTGGGAAAAAATTAATCTAATTGTGCGAAATTAAAATATTTTATTATATTCGTTTTTTGGGTTGAAAATTCATCTCTTTGGGTTGTAAATTTCAGTATGTTGGTAGCAATTTGAACTATATTGTTAAAAAAATTTGTTTTGGTTGAGAATTTATTTTCTTAACTCAATATTTTATTATTCTGTTTTTGGTCGAAAATTTATCTTCTTCGTTAAAATTTATGACTACTTCAAAATTGAACTAGTTGGTGAAAAATTAATCAGCCTTGCGGGATATTGAACAATTTGATTGAAAATTCATTTTTTTGGTTGAAAATTCGTCTTTTTAGCTTGTAAATTGATCTTTATGGTATATTATTTAACTATGCGTTTAGAAAAAAATTGTCTATTAAAAATTAACTATTTCAACTGAGGATTTAACTATTCCATTTAAGTTAAACATTTATATTTTTTGGTTGAAAATTCAACTGCTTAGTTAAATGTTGAAGTACTTAACTACAAATTCAGTTTTCTGGTTAAAGGTTTTGGGATTTTATTGAAAATGATTTGAATCACTATTTTAATATTGTATTAAAATTTCTTTTTTTTCTGTTGTTAAGAGTTAATTTTCTTCATTGAAATTTAAACTATTCTATTTTTGGTTGAAAAATTTATCTTTTTAGTTGAAAATTCGAGTCCTTTTTCAAAATTCGCCTTTTTCGGTAGAAAATTAATCTTCTTTGTTGAAAAGTCATAATTTCGGTTCAAAATTAAACCAGTTTGCGAAAAAATAATCTAATTTATGGAAAAGTTTACAATCTTATTGAAAAGTCATTTTTTGTTGCAAATTTGTCTTTTTGGTTTGTATATTCTACTATTTTGGTAGACAATTTAACTGTATTGCTAAAACTTGATTTTTTTAAAATAATTTTTTAATGGTTTCATGGGGATTCTTGATTTTAGCTGGCAATATTTTGGTCCAAAATTTAAACAGTTCCTTCAAAATTCTTTTCTCTTGTTATGTTAAAAATTGATATTTTTAACTGACGATTTAACTGCCATTTTTTGTTGAAGATTCTTGATTTTAGATTAAATCTGGTTCAAAATTTAACTATTTTCTTACGAATTCGTTTTTTTCAGTTTAAAATTAATTTATGTCACTAAAAATTTCGCTATTGAAGTTTTCATCAAAATTTGTTTTTCTTAGATGAAAATGCATGTGTTTTGTTGAAATTTAATTTTTTTGGTAGAATATTAAAATTCTTCCTTGATAATGCATCTTTTTGTTAAAACACTTAACTATATTTTATTAAAAATTGGTCTTTTGTGGTGGTAAATAATCTTTTGATTAAAACTTCATCTTTTCGGTTGAAAATTAGTTTTTTGTACTCAAAATTTAAATTTTCTATTTTCGTTTATAAATTTAAGTTTTTTAGTTGAAAATTGATTTTCTTAGTTAAACATACTAATTTTTCACTAAAAACTAATATAATTCGCTGAAAATTAAATAATTTTGTTAAAAAGTATCGTTTTAGTAAAAAATTTAACTATTTTTGGATAAAAGTTCATATATTCAGTTGAAAATTCGAATTTTTCGGTTGACTTTAACAGTTTTTCATTAAATATTAAAATCTGTTTTGGTTGAAATATCAATTGTTATTTAGTATTATTTAGTATTATTTATTATTATAATTAGTATTTCGTTGAAAAGTCGTTGCTTTTTATCGAAAATGTTTTTTTTTAAATGAAATATGAACCATTCCAAAATTAAAATATTTCTTTACAAATCCTTTTTTTCATGGTTGAAGAATAATTTTTTGAACGGCAACTGAAAAATTCAGTAGTTAATTTTTGGTTAAAATTTCATATATATATATTTTAAATTCGGGTTTTCCATATAAAATTAATTTTCTGAATGGAAAGTTCAACCATTTGGTTGAAAGTCAGACTAATTTGTTAAAAATTAATTTTATCGGTCGAAGATTTATCTTTTTTGTTGTAATACAATATTATTAAAAACATTGTAAATGAATACTTATTCAAATTTTTTTTTAACTTTTTCGACTACATTTGTTGAACACATTTTTTCATTTTTCGCATCTATAAACAAATTTAAGCTTAAGAAATTGTTCTAGAAAATTGTTATTTCTTAATAACAAAAACTAAAATCTATCGAATTTTATGTTATTTTTCTTCTTTTTTTTTATTTACTCATTTTTACACTTGAACAAAAAATAAAATTTTTAGACAACGCTCATTAAAAGACTAAGGGTTCTTTTTTGTAGAACTTTTTCAAATGAACACATTTTTTCCGAAAAATACGTGTCGAATAATTTTGCTCTGGAAAACAAAATTTTTGCATATTAGTGGATAATTGTATAAATAATAATTAATTGCAATATAATAATTATAATTTATCGTAAATTGAAATTCTTTTTAGTGCTATTTATAGTGCAACCTTATACCGAATAACAGGCGCGTTTCTCTTCCCTTTCACAATTGTTTGATTCGTTCCACTTGTATAATAAAACCACTATTGTCATTTTTGCAAGAATGGCTAAACTTTAAACATTCATAATATTCTCAAGAAGGTTTCCATATTTTATATGTAATTTTTCACATTTTGGATCTTACAAACTTCCACTGATATTTTCCCAAGCCCAGGTGCCGCGAGCAACGTATCAGATTAAAAAAGTATATTCAAGTGAGTCTGGCGCTATTTTTATATTTGATAAAATGCGAGATTCAGCCGCGCTTTCTGTGCTAACATTCAAATTATACGCACACTGAATAATTTTTTAAATCCACTCTTTTCCCCTTTTTAAATATTTCCTCTTTTTCCCATTTTTTCAATAAACTTTCCCTATTTCTCGTTTTTTGCTTAAATAGAAACTGAAACAAAAGAAAACAATAAGAACATTTATTTTTAGTTGAAAGCTAATTATTTTTTATTGAATCTCTACTGTTTTATATTTTTGGTTTTAAGTATTTATCTCTTTTTATAAAAAATTCTATTATTTTCTTAAAAATTTAATTACTTCATTTAAAATTCATCTATTTTGCTGAAAAGTCATCTTTTTAGTCCAACTATTTTTCGTTGAAAGTTAATTATTTTTAAATAAAAATTCTTCTATTATATGTTTGGTTCAGAATTAATCTTTTTCGGTTTAAAATTGTACTTTTACATTGAAAATTCATATTTTTCGTTAAAACCTCGACTCATTGGTTAAAAATTAAACTAATTTATTAAAAACGTATCTTATTGATTGAAAATTGAAATGTTTTGTTAAAAATTCCTTTTTTTTAAATTAATTTTTTTCCTAAATGAAAATGTAGCGATTCCATTTTTGGTTGAAAATTAATAGTTTTTAGTCGAAAATTTAACTATAATTGTTTTTATTAATAATTCATCTATTTTCGTTAAAAATCGGCTCCTTGGTTGAAACTTGACCTACCTCGTTAGAAATTAATTTTATGTTTTGAAGATTAAGCTGTTTCGATAAACATTTTGTTTGTTTGTTAAAAATTGATTTTTTTTTCATCGAATAAATTTAACTAAGCTATGTTTGATTAAAAATTGACAGTTTTTAGTTAAAAATTCAACTATTACGTTTTTTATTAAAAAATCATATTTTTTGTTTATAATTGAACTCCTTGGTTGAAAGTTAAACTAATTTGTTAAAAATTCATCTCATTGATTGAAGCTTCAACTGTTTTGTTAAACATTCTTTTTTGTATTAAAAATTAATATTTTTCTCAACGGACAATTGAAAAATTCCACTTTTGGTAGAAAATGGATAGTTTTTAGTCGAAAAGTCAACAATTCAAGTTTTTATTAATAATTCATTTTTTCGTTAAAAATTCGGCTCCTTGGTTGAAAATTGAACTACTTTGTTAAAAATTAAATTTTATGTTTTGAAGATTAAACTGTTTGGATAAAAATGATTTTTTGTTGTTTTTAGTTAAAAATTCAACTATTATATCTTTTTCTTAAATCATTCGTTTCGTTTAAAATTTGACTTCTTGGTTAAAAGTTAAACTAATTTATTAAACATTCATCTTATTGATTGAAGCTTCAACTGTTTTGTAAAAAATTCATTTTTTTAACTGACAATTTAACTATTCCATTCTTGATTAAAAATGGATATTTTTTAGTAAAAAATTCAGACATTAAAGTTTTTATTAATAATTCATCTTTTCGTCAAAAATGAGATTGCTTGATTCAAATTTGAACTACTTTGTTAAAAATTAATTTTATTTTTTGGATGAAAATTCGTTTTCTTTTTTTGGCTAAAAATCGATATTTTTAACTAAAAATTTGGCTTCTAAAGTTTTTATTAAGAATTAATCTCTTTTGGTTGAAAATTCAATTACCATCTTGAAAGTTAAACTATCTTGTTAACAATTTATCTAATTGTTTAGTATAGAACAGTTTTTTCAGAAATTTGTATGCAGTTAAAAATTATTTTTTTTTTAGAAATTGTTGATTCTTCTTCGATTATAATTAATTTTTTTAAATAAAAATTTAACTATTCTATTTTTCTTGAAAATTGATCGTTTTAGGTGAAAATTCAACTTCTATTATATTTATTATTGAAAATTTATCTCTTTTCGTTTAAAATTCGACTCTTTGGTTGAAACTGAAACTGGTTTGTTAAAAATTGTTCTTATTAGTTAAAGATTAATCTGTTTGGTTAATATTATTTTTTTTAAATTTAATAACTGTTGAATTGCTTTGTCAAACATTCATTTTATTGGTTAAACATTTAATTATTTCGTTGAAAATTCTTCTTTTTGTTTGAAAATTTATTTTTTTAATTGAAATTTAAAATATTTCATTTTCGCTTGAAAATTGATCGTTTTTAGTTGCAAATAAACTTTTTTGTAAACATTTTTATATTTTTTGGCTTAAAAATTCTACTTATCTGTAAAAAATTCATCTTATTGACTTAGAAACTCTACTGTTTTTTTGGAAATTTGTCGTTTAGGGTAGAAAATTCTACTATTTTCATAGAAAATTATAGTTTAGTTAAGAATGAACTTGCTGTTAGAAAATTTATATTTTTAGGTAGAAATTTAACTTTTTGGTAGAGAATTTACCTACATTTTAAACTTTAACAATTAGATTCACTTATTTTCTCTTTTGAATGAAAAATATTTCATGGTTAAAAGTTTTTGTAGATAATTGAACGATTTATATAAAATTTCTTCTTTTTTTGTTGAGTTTAACTGTTTTACATTTAAAATAAAAATATATATTTTTGAAATATAAACTATTGTCTATTACGTTTTTTGTAGAGAAATAATATTTCTTGGTTAAATTCAACTGTTTTTATTCAAATTAACATCTTTTTTATTTAGGTTGAAATATCAAGTTATATATTTTTTGTTGGAAATTCATCGCTTATTTTAAATTCGACTATTTGGTTGAAAATAAACATTTTTTTAAAGTTTATATTTCTGGGTTTGAAGCTCAAGTGATTAAAAAAATCATCTTTTTGTGTTAGAAATTATATTTATTATTTTGGTAGAAAAATATGTTATTCGGGTGAAAATGAACTTTTTGTTAGAAATTTTATCTATTGGTTCAAAATTAATTTGACTATCAGATATTACATTTTTTGGTGAAAATTCATTTTTTTGGTTAAATTCGACGACTTTTTATTTAAAATGAAAATATTTTTTATTGCAAATTCGAGTACTTGGTTCGAATTCTTTGTTAAAAATTAATTTTTATTTTTGAAGAATTGTCGCTTTAGTTGAAAATTTATCTATTTTGTTGGAAATTTAATTATATAAGTTTTTTTAATTTAACTATTTTGTTAAAAGTCATATTTTTGTTCGTCGAAAATTCAAATATTTGATTGAAAGTCGGTTTGATTTAAAGTTTAATATTTTTGTTTGAAAATTCGACGACTTTGTTTTGAAAATTTAATTGTTTTGTTGAAAATTTATCTTCCTAGATTGCAAATTCATCTTCTTCGTAGAAAAATAATTTTTTAAAAAATTCATCTTTTAGGTTGACAATTAAACTATTTGCTTCAAAAATCAGCTTTCTTGGTTGGTAATTCATCTTTTCGTTAAGAATTCATCACTTGTGATAGAAAATTAACATTGTTGAGTAAATTACGTTATTTTGTTGACCACGATTTTGATTAATTTTGTATGTTAAGTATTTAAATAGTCTCGATAACTGGAATAATGTTTGGAAAAACGAGAAAAAAAACCGCCTCAGCCAGGATTTGAACCAAGAACGTCACTATCCAGGAGTGGAGCATTTAACGTATTTAAGATGTATCATTTTTTTTCATCATCATTATTTTAAAAAATTTAATTTTGCATATTTATTTAAAATTTTGACTTTGAATAGGAGAGGAGTGGAAAAAGTTACCAAAATAGCCTGATGCGATTATTTAATTATCCTTTATAAAAAATTGTAAAGGGAAAATAATAATCTTCTATAGTCGGAAATTATTAATTACTTTTGGTGAAAGTAATCAGTGTCGAGCCAGACTAGGCTTTGTAAAAGTGTGGGTAGAAATGAAGAGGGACGGTTTCATTGTCTCTCTCTCTCTCTGACTGAACGATGGGGGCGTGAATTCCCTTCACTAGGAGGAATAAACGAAATGACTATACCTCTTTTATTTTCCACTTTGAAAAGGCGAGGGAATCAATATTTCATAAATTATTTACTGTAGGACTCTAAATCATCTCCCAGCCATTTTACAAACAGGCAGCAATAATTTTTAAAGTTGAAAATTGCATTTATTATTATTGATTATCTCATTTACAACAATGTTTAGAATTTGGAAAAGTATTATCTAGTCTGCCTGTCAAGTTCTGTTCAAGAATGCGGCATTTTTTCATAAAATTGACGCTTTGAATGTACATTTTTGAAATTATTGTCAATTTTTCAAAATTAAATTTGATGTTATTTGCGACAGAATCTATTTCAAATCAGAGAGGTAATAAGAAAATAAGATAAGAGGTGTTTTACCGATTTGTTAGCAAAATAATTTTTGTGCATTTATAAGTATTTGAAATTTTAGGGTTTTCTGAAAATAAAGTAGAAATTCTTTAAAGTCTCAAATTTCATCTTAAATTGTAAAAAAAATATGTAAAAAAAAGAAGGTGAACTTGCAACTAAGTAGTTGAATTTCTAATTCAACAAAATAGTTGAATTTCTAACCAAAAGCATGAATTTTTAACCAAAATGACTACATTTTTGCCAAAAAAATAAATTTTTAATCGTGTAATTAAATTTGCAACCAAAATAAGTAATTTTTCAACAAAAATTGAAGTGGTTTAATTGTTAAAATTTTTTTTTAACTCCAATTTTCTCTTACAATTTCAACAAAATATGTAATAGTTGTTATTTCGAACAAAAAGGTATTTTTAATATTGAATAAAAAACAGTTTAATTCAATCAAAACAGACCAATTTTCTACGAAGTGGTTAAATTTTGAACTGAAAAAGATCAATTTCCGAACAAAAATGAAATGCTTAAATCTTTGGATAAAAAAAATTAATTTTCAACCAACGAAATTAACTTTATACTGAAAAAATGAATTTTTAACAAAGTTCATCAATTTTCAACAAAAATATATGCATTATCAACAACAAAAGTAATAGCTGATATTTCAACTAAAAAGCTTCTAAATTTTAAATAAACAAAGGGGTTTAATTCAGTAAAAAAAAGATTTAAAAAAAAAGTTGAGTCTAACATCAAAAAGTTAGGTTTTCATCAAAAAAACACTAATTTTTTAAAAAAAGAAGATGAATTTTCAAACAAATTTAGGAATTTTTAACCAAATTGAACAATACTTTTTGAAAAAAAAAACACTTTTTGTTTAAACTCTCAAATTTTCATAAACTTTTAATAAGACAGGTATGTAATAATTGGTATTTAAAAAAATGGAACACTTAAATGTTTGGTTGAAAAAATTAATTTTGAATCTAGAAAATAAACTGTCTATTAAAAAAAAAAGGAATTTTTATCCAAGTAGTTCAACTTTTAACAAAAAAATATGAATGCTCAAAAATAAGTGTAATAGTTGGCATTTCAACTAAAAAGAATTTTTAATTTTCAATAAGAAAGAGGTGAATTCAATTTAAAAAAAGAAAGAACTTTTAACTAATCACTTTAAATATCTAATAAAAAACATGAATTTTAACCAAAGAAAAAAAAGAACATTTTCAATCAAAAAAGTTAAATAGTTCAACTGTTTTTAAAAAGAATTTTTTTTTAAACTCTCCAATGTTCTCTTAAATCCTCCACAAAAAAAGTAATAGTTGATATTTCAAGAAAAAATATTTTTCAATATTAAGTAAAAATAAGTCAATTCAACTAGAAATTACAAACATTCAACCAAGTAGTCGAATTTTTAATTTAAAAATATACATTTTCCACCAAATATGGAATACTTAAAATTATGCTTGAGAACATTAATTTTTATCTAAGGAAAAAAACTTTATACTAAAACAATCAATTTTTAACAAAGTGGTTCGATTTTTAACAAAGTAGGTGATTCTCCAACCAGAGAGTTGAATTCTCATTCAAAAATACTAATTTTTTAACAAAGAAAATACATTTTTAACAAAAATTTATAAATTTTCAAGCAAGTAGTAGAATTTCTAAAATATTACATCAAAGCAGTTAAATTCAATTAAATAAGACTAATTTTCGACCAAATAGTTGAATTTTTAACCAAAAAAGATCTATTTTCAACGAGAAAATGCAATCTTAAATTCTCGGTTGAAAACATTTATTTTCGACTAAGAAAATAAACTTTCTATTAAAAAAATGAATTTTTAACAAATTGGTTAAACCTTCAACAGAAAAATATTAATGCTAAACAAAAAATGTAAAGGTTGATATTTCAACTAAAAAGATTTTTAAATGAAAAATTTTAAAAACTTGAATTAAATTTTGAAAAATATATAAATTTCCAACAAACTAGTTGAAACTCCAACCAAAAAGATAAATTATGACTAGAAAAACTTATATTATACAAAAGCTGCATTTTCAACACAATTCATGAAATTTGAAATCATTATTTGAATTTGCAACAACGAAAATGTTTGACCTATACAAATAAATATAACCTATAAGATAAATTTTCAACTTATAATTTTCAACCAAGTAATTGAATTTTTAACTAAAAAAAATGAATTTTCCATTAAAAATGGAACTCTTAAATTTTCGGTAGGAATAATCAATTTTTAACCAATTAAATAAAAAACAGTTAAATTCAGTTAAGGAATACGAATTTTCAACAAAATAGTTGAACCACAAACCAAAATTCTTAAATTTTTAACTAAAAAAGAATATTTTCAACCAAAAATTGAATATTTAAAATGTTTCTTTTTAATTATGATTTTTTCTGCAAACATTTAAAACTTTTGACCTAATTAAGATATTTGAGTTTTTTCTGGCTCTAATTAGATTAATTAAATTCTATCGAAATTGCTTTAAAAATGAACAAGATGCTGAAAATTAACAAAATGGCGGTGGTTTTCAGAAAATATTTAAAGTCGATATTCTCAAGAACGAAGAACCTCACCTCTTTTCTTAAATTTTTTTGCTGAATTGACACTTGGATGATTAAGACATCTTGTAAGTTTAATGCGGGCCAGACTGTTTTTCTCTCCAAGAGAATTTTCTTTCGAAAAATTGCAATTTTGCATTTTTTTACAAACCATAAATTTTAAATTAAATTGGAATAGATACATTTTCAGATAAAAAAATGAATTTTCAACAAAAGAATAATAAATTTAGATAAAAATGATTAAATTTTCAAACAATGTCATGGATTTTCAACTTAAATTATGAATTTTAAATTATATAGTTAAATTTTCAACTAAAAAGGATATATTTAATACCATAAATAGAATAGTTAACGTTTCGAAATGAAATTAATTTTGTACTAAAAAAGTGAATGTTTAAAAAAAGATTTCTACATTCAAAAAGTGGTTTAGTTTTTAAACGAAAAAAATGAATTGCGCAGAATACATGCAACAGTCGATATTAAAAAAAATATTGACTTTAAATCGGAAACAGTTGACCTGAAACCAAATGGAAGATTTTCTAACAAAAGAATTGCATTTTTAACCAAGAAAGACTTTTGACTTTTTAGAATATGATTTTTAATTACTAAAAAATTGGATCCTCAACCAACAGTTGAATTTTAATTTAAAAATATCGATTTCTAACCAAAAACGGAATAGTTACATTCACAGTTGAAAAAATTAAATTTCAAACAAGGAAATGAATTTGTAACAAAAAATATTATTTCTCGACAACACACGTAATAGATGATATTTAAACCAAAAAAATTTTTATAGTTTTAAATAAAAAAATAGTTGAATTCAATAAAACATACGGGGTTTCTATCAAAGAAGATGAATTTTCAACCAAGTAGTTTGATTTAAACGAAAATATAATTAATTTTAAACCATAAATGGAATAGTTAAATTTTTAGTTGAACAAATTAATTTTCTACAAAGAAAATTAGATTCATACTAAGAAAATGAATTTTTAAGAAGGTATTTTAACTTTCAACTCTCATTTTTTTGCTGCAAATTTAACTAATTGAATTCTTAACAAAAAATATGAATTTTTAACAATACAGGTAATTAGTTGATATTTCAACAAGAAAACGTTTGTTTAATTTAAAATAAGAAACCGTTGAATTAAACTCACAAAGTACGAATTTTCAACTTAAATTATGAATTTTTAATCAAAAAATTATTTTTTAACTAAAATAATCAAATTCTGAATCAAAAAGACGAATTTTCAACGAAAAAGTTTAATATTTCCCTAAATTTATGAATTTTCAACTAAATTCTACAAATTTTAAATCAAAAATAGATTGGTCCAATTTGCAGTTAAAAAATTAATGTTTAAGCAACAAAAACATATAATACTTTTCAACAAAAGAAATTAATTTTCTATTGAAAAAAAATGAATTTTTAACAAAGAATTTTATCTTTCAACAAAGTGGTTGAATTTTCTACTATAATAGGATTTTTCTGCAAAACACGTCATTAGTTGATAATTCAATCAAAAACGAATTTCAAATTTTTAATAAAAATCACATAAATTTAACCAAAAAAAGAAGAATTTCGAACACAATAGTTAAATCTTCAACTAAAAAATTAATTTTTAATCGATTAGCTAAATTTTCAACCGAAAAGATTAAAAAATTCATGACTTTTCAACCAATTTGATACATTTTCAATAAAAAATATGAATTCTTAATAACACATGTATTAATTTTCTACCAAAAAATATGAACTTTCCGTAAAATGCATGAGTTTTCAATCAAAGAGTTGCATTTTCAACGAAATTAGATTACTTTTCCAACAAAGTAAATAAGTGGTATTTGAAGAAAAAAAGGGTTTTGTCATTTTAAATAAAAAAAGTTTACTTTAATAAAAAAAGACGGTTTTTGTTTAAAAAGAATCAATTTTAACCCCCACTCCCTACAAAAAAATGCAACAATATAGATAATTGGTTTAACAAATACAAATAGTTCAATTTTCACTTGAAAAAAAGTAATTTTTTACGAAGGAAATTAATTATGGAAAAAGAATTAAAAAACTGGAAGTTCAAAGTTAAACTAAATTATTATAATATAATAGAATAATAGTATAGTTTAACTTTCAACTTCGATTTTATTTCAATTCAACTAGTGGAATTTTCAACAATAAAATATAAATTTTCGACAAAACATGTAATTAGAAATTAGATCATATTATAACCATAAATGATTTTTAATTTAAAATAAAAAACAGTTAAATTCAACCAAAAAAGATTAACTGTCAACGCAATAGTTGAATCTCCATCTAAAAACGAAATATTTTGAATTAAAAATTGAGTAGTTAAATTTGCTATCAAAAAAAAAATTTGCAACAAAAAGAATTCTACAAAAGAGATTCATTTTCAAATAAACTAGGGATTCTCAACAGAACAAGTAATTGGTGTTTCAATAAAAAAGGGTTTTATAACATTAAATCAAAAAAAGTTGAACTCAATAAAAAAAAACGAATTTTTTTAGGTTAAAAAATTAAATTTAACTCCTAACCCCTAAAAAAATGCAGCAAAATAGTTAAATGTTCTAGTAAATACGAATAGTTCAACTTTCACTTGAAAAAAGTAATTTTTTAAGAAAGAAATTAATTTTGAAAAAATAATTTAAAAACAGCTGTAAGTTAAAAGTCAAACTATATTATTATAATATAATAATATAATAGTATAGTTTAACTTTCAAGTTCAATTTTGTTTAAATTCAACTAGTTGAATTTTCACCAATAAAATAAAATTTTTCGACAAAACATTTAATTAGATCATATTATAACCAAAAGTTATTTTTAATTTTGAATAAAAAATAGTTAAATTCAACCAAAAAAGATTAACCTTCAACGCAATAGTTGAATCTTCATGTAAAAAAGACACATTTTGAAACAAAAATGGTTTAGTTAAATTTGCTATTAAAAATAATTTGGTACAGAAAAAGTCAACAAAAGAAATTAATTTTTAACTAAAATTTGAATTCACAACAGAAGTATTTAATATTCCAAGAAAAAAAGGATTTTTCAATTTGAAATAAAAAATAGTAGTAAAAAAAAGAATTTTTTCAGGTTGGAAAAAAGTAATTTTCACCCTCCCCCCCAAAAAAAAAACTTATTTGCAACAAAATAGTTCACTTTTCTAGCAAATATGAGTCCTTCCATTTCTAGCTCAAAAAAGGAATTTTTTACCAGTGAAATAAATAATAACTATAGTTTAACATTTAATTTAAATTTTTTTTAAATTTACTATAAATCTTGACCAATAAAATGTTAATTCTCAACAACACATGTAAAATGAGCTTCCAACGCAATATATGAATCTTGAAGTAAAAGAATACAAATTTTGAAACAAAAATAATTTTCAAACAAAAAAAAAGATAAATATTCAACAAAAGAAATTAATTTTCCACTAAAAAAATGGATTTTTAACAAAGTAGTTGAATCTTCAACTCAACAAAACAAGAACTTGGTATGTGAACAAAAAAAGGATTTTGTAATTTTAAATCCAAAATAGTTGAATTCAAATGAAAAGGACAATTTTTTTAGGGTTAAAAATTCAAATTTAGCAGCCACCTTCTCAAAAAATCGAGTTTGAAACAAAATGGTTAATTTTTCTCGAAAATAGTCGACTTTTGAAGAGTAATTTGAGAATGCTCCTCAATCTGGAGCCAATTTTTTCAAGTTAAAAATACCTCTGCTCCTTGACTACCATTAGCCCTAAAAAGCCTAACCGACACGAATCTCCTGCGGGCTGCCAATCATAATCAAATCCCCTTTTCTCATTTTTTTGTGTATGCCCCCCGAGACGACGGCCCTGCGGGCTTTGCGCGCAGGTCTCAACTCGAAACCAGCACCGGCCACCGGTGGAGAAGCCAGCCGATCTTGGCCGAGCGCCTCCCCACTGGCGAGTGGCGACAGTCGAGCCCGAGCGATTCCTCGATGTGCGTGGCGCGACGAGCTGCTTGAGATGTATAGTAAAATTGGGGGTAAATACTCGTGTTTACCCTTTAGGAACCTGTGCCTCCCAAAAGTGCTAGTGTGAGATGAGTGTCTTCGGGATGCAATGTTGTGTGGTGCGTGAAAAGTGGCGAAAACTGTGAGACGAGACGGAGGACGCAGCTCATGACCAGGTCGACCCGAAAACCAGGCGGCACAACAAGATGGCTGGGTACTGAAACCAGGCGGCGAGGCGAGAACGGACAAAATCGCGATCGCGGCTCGACTGGAGGCTGCAAAACTCCGAAAAGAAAAAAATGCGACTGCCACAACATCAGGCGAGAACTTGAAGAGAGACCCTGGCCGAGGAGCGAGAGGTAATTTCGAAAACCACCCCTTCTCCTCGACAAACTTTCCACATTTCCTCGGACCAGCCCCATTTTTCCTCTCGAAATCCCACTTTGTCGGTGAAAGACTCTTTCATTCAAGCTTTTTCGGCTGTTTAAAATAGTTCGGACGGATTTTTCAAAAATCAGTAGAATGGGGGAAAAAACCGGGCCGGAAATTTTCAACAAAGAGACGCGCGACTGTCACTTTTTAGTTCCATCCCCTTTCGTTTTAACACGGTTTCAAACGTTCAGCTGAAGGATAAAGTTGTTTATTTGGATAATTTGAATAAAGATTATAGTTTTTTGTAGTGCTGTGTTATTGTCCTTGGAAATTACAATATTTTAAGACGAATTTCAGTTTAAAAGATTGTCAATGTTTGGAACTTCAAGTACATTTAAAGTTTTTTTTAAATTTAAAACGATTGTTGAAGGATTAATTTCAAATTGAAACTATCGATAGTCTTCGTGAATGAATAATTCTAAATTGGATCATTCTTAATTAGACGAGTTTCAATTTGAAGCGTTTAAAATTGAATAATTTACCATGGAGCATAAAAAAGTGTGCGTCTTCGAACTGACAGTTTTATTATGCAAACAATTTCAAACGG
>NC_046659.1:125473158-125482265 GCF_010883055.1 Belonocnema kinseyi | reverse complement strand
GTTTCAATTTGAAGCGTTTAAAATTGAATAATTTACCATGGAGCATAAAAAAGTGTGCGTCTTCGAACTGACAGTTTTATTATGCAAACAATTTCAAACGGAAAGTCTTAATACTTGAGGAATTTAAATTTTATAGTCTTTAAAATTTTTTTAAAATTGTATAATTTGAAATTGAAGTCGTTAAAAATAGTGAAATTTGAAATTTTTAAATTTCCTCAATTATAAAGAAAACTACTTGGAGCTACCAATAATAATTTTCGGAAATAAATATTTTTTTAAATTAATAAATTATTATTATTAAGTGTACTAATATTTGAAGGCCTCAGGATTAGGGCGGAGTGATAATGATTAAATTATTCGGTGCTTTTCGGCCCAGTAAATTTGTGGGCTGGCAACCGCAAAAACGTAAAAAAAAATTGAAATCCCCACCATTTTTTAAGAACATGTACCGGCTTTTTTGTTTCTACAGGGTTCGTAGAATATCAATAATTTTAACAAATTTAATTAATTTTTTACTGCACAAATAATTACAAATAAGCAAATAGTAACCACTTTTTCCTTTTGTTCGCCATATTGGGTCCACCATCTTGAATTTTTTAAATCAAAAATTTTAACTTCAGATTCAGCGACCAAAAAACGCCACAGAAAATCACTTTCCAACCTAATTTACAGATTTTTACCATTTTTTCCGCCATCTTAAATTTTTTATTCATAACAAATTTTGACTTCATATGCGGATTCAGCGACCAAAAAGTTTCTCATAAATAAACTTTCAAATATAATGTGACCATTTTTATTTTTTCCCCCCGTCATATTGCATTTTTTAAATACAAAAGTTTGACTTCAGATTCGGATTTAGCGACCAAAAATTCTCAAAGAAAATTACTTTCAACCCTAAATTGGCCATTTTTACCTCTTTGTCTGCCATTTTACATTTTTAATCGAAATTATTAATTTCAGATTCAGCTACCAAAAATCCCCCTCCCCAAAGAAAAGCACTTTCCAACCTAATTTAAACATTTTTACCATTTCTTCCGCCATCTTGAATTTTTTTAATCATTAAAATTTTTGACTTCTGATTCGGATACAGCGACCAAAACGTATCTCATAAACACACTTTCCAACATGATGTAACCATTTTTAGATTCTCTTCCGTCATACTGCATTTTTTAAATATAAAATTTTTACTTCTGATTCCGAACCAGCGACCAAAAATTCCCTAAAAACGTATTTACTGTTTTTTTTTTGTGTTTTTTTTAACGACCTACAAACCTGTTGTTACCATCTTGTCCACCATATTGGATCTGCCATCTTGATTTCTTTAAATCGAATAGATTCGGATTCAGTGGCCAAAAAACCCTCAGAAGATGGCTAAAAAATTTTGTGACCATTTTTACATTTTGTGATCGGAAATTTTGACTTCAGGCTTGGATTCAGTGATCAAAAACCTCTCGCACAATGTATTTGCTCAAATTTGGGAAAATATCTGACTGAAAGGGTTAATATCTTATGTTTGATTTTTACTTTTGAGAACTGAAAAATAATCCTACTGGTCAAAAATTTATAGTACATTTTTTGTATTTAAAGTGCCTTTATCATGTTTTTTTAATGAATTTCAAATTTAATGTGGCCATTTTATTCACCATATTGGATCCGTCATTGTGATATTTTTTTAATCGAAAATTTACACTTAAGATTCGGATTCTGCGACCAATTTATTTATAATTTTTAAAATTATGCACAAAAAAACATGATTTTTAGATTCAGCTGAGTGCCGCGCTTCTTTTGAAAATGTTGAATACCTCGAATCTGAAATATCTTCAGCTTAAACTGAACAAAAAGTTTTTTAAATACAAAATTCCTAAATCGCGAAAAAATGTTTGCTTATTTTCAAAAAATTCTAATTTGAGCAAAAAAATTTTATTATTGTGTATTAATGAAAAGTATCCATGTAAAAAAATCGCCATATTTTTTTTAATGATAGGATTTCTTTAATTTTCAAATAAAAAAAAAGACTAACAGAGGATATTAACCGAATTCAAAAAGTTTGTTCTTCCTTTTTTCAGATATCAATCCACTAAATTTTTTTTCTGTGTCAAGACGATTCTATTAATTTTACCATTTTCACTCCGTCCTATCCAGAAAGATTGAAATTCGGCCAAATGAGTCATTTTTGAAAAGAAAATCCATTTGTAATTTCAAAAAATCGAAAAACACAGTTTTTCTCGAAATTTGCACATATCATTTTGTTATTTCTTAATCTTACTTCGTGTTCTTGACAAACTTTTTTTTATTTTAGGACGTAAAAATTTGTTTTTTACTGTTGTGTATCAGACAAAAACTTCGAACAAATGAATATTTTTATTTAAATTGTCGAGATATTTTTTTTATGTTAAAAATGTTATCAGCTCATCATAAACAGTTTTTAGTATTTAAAAACATTTGGGTATTAGTACATTCCTAGTTTTTTTACTCAATGTAGTTTTTTTTGCCAAATATTAGATTTTTGAGAAAATAAGTTTTATATAAAAAACATCGTTTTTAATTATCAAACTTTAAAACTTACAAAAACATTGACTTTAATCATGTTTTTGCAATTAAATTTTTCCTTTCTTTCTGTATTGGAAAAATGGTTGATTTAATAAATTTTTTAAACAAATAAATAGATTTGAAGATTATTTATTTATCTCTATAATTGGAAATTGACTAACAGGGAATATTTTCCTTCAAAGAATAAGCCATGATTTATTCAAATTCAAATATTTTTAACAAATTGATGAGAAGCGAAAGTGAGAAACAATTTAATTACAAAAACTTTTGGTAAATTAATAATTATTCATAAGTTTGAAGTATTTTTTATAACAAGTTTTCTTTTTGCATGAAACATTACTGATACTATCATTAAAATTTTCAAAAATAATAGAAACTTTTTTTTCGGAGACCGGATTTTTGTCACGAGAACTAACTTACAATAATTGTATCGAGAAGAACAAAAAATTATAATGACATAAAAAAATCAAGTTTCTCTCGAGAACATTGTAAGATTTAAAATTATTAAGGAGGTCTTTTTGTAGCAATTTTTACAAAGAACAATTTTGTTTTCTTAATTTTTTCATATCGCTTCGTTTTCGAGAAAAATGGAATATTACTAAATATATTATTATAATATATTATTAAAGTTGAATTTTATACCGAATAATTGGATTCGGTTAAAGATTTTTCAGTTCAGAGAGAAAAAAATTCAACCAAATTGTTGAACTTCCAAGAAAAAAAAGAATTTTCTACTAACCACGTAATAATTTATATTTAACAAAAAAATATTTTAATTTTAGGTAAAAAACGCAAAAGTTGAATTTTTAACCAAAAATATTTTTGTTTTAATTAAACATCACAAAAGTTAACCCAAAAAGACGAATTTTAAACTAAAAAGGGTGACTTTTTTTAAATTGTATGATTTTCAAAAAAATAATTAGGTTTTCATCTAAATAATATAGATTTTCAACAAAGAATGTAATAATTTATATTTTAATAAAAAGTGATTTTAATTTTAAATAAAAGGTACAAAAAATACAAAAGTTGAATTTGTTACCCAAAAAGACGAATTTGAAACTAAAAAGGGTGACTTTTTGAAAAAATAAATAAGTTAGTTTTGAACCAAATAATATGGATTTTCAACAAAGCATGTAATAATTTATATTTTAACCAAAAACGATGTTAATTTAAAATAAAAGGTACAAAAAATACAAAAGTTGAATTTGTAACGCAAAAAGACGAATTGTAAACTAAAAAGGGTTACTTTTAAAAAAAAGTAGGATTTTCGAAAAAAGAATTAGGTTTTCAAATAAATATTGTGGATTTTCAAACAAAGCATGTAATAATTTATATTTAAACAAAAAGAGATTTTAATTTTAAATAAAAGTTACGAAAAATACAAAAGTTGAATTTTTAACCCAAAAAGACGGATTTTAAAATAAAAATGATGATTTTTTGAAAAAATAAATAAGTTAGTTTTTAACCAAATAATATTGATTTTCAACAAAGCATGGAATAATTTATATTTTAACCAAAAACGATTTTAATTTTAAATTAAAGGTACAAAGAATACAAAAGTTGAATTTGTAACTCGAAAAGACGAATTTTAAACTAAAGAGGGTGACTTTTAAAAAAAATTGCGGTATTTTCAAAAAAAGAATTATGTTTTCAACCAAATAATATTGATTTTTAGCAAAGCGTGTCATAATTTATATTTTAACCAAAAGCGATTTTAATTTTAATTAAAAAGCACAAAAAACACGAAAGTTAAATTTGAAACAAAAAATTGTGACTTTTTAAAAAAATGGTAGGATTTTCACCTCGCTGAAGTTTGCAACGTTTTAAAAAAACGAATTTACAAAAAAAAAATTTGTGCGAGACCTAAAATTTGAAAGTTTTGAACAAAGCATGTATTTTAGCCAAGAAAGGTTTTAATTTTAAATAAAAAACACAAAAGTTGAATTTGTAACCCAAAAAGACGAATTTTAAACTAAAAAGGGTGTAACCTAAAAAAAAAATTTCAGATAAATAATATAGATTTAGAATAAAGCATGTCTATTGTGGTAGAAAACTAATCTTTATGGTCTGATTTTTTTTTTTTTTTGTAAAAATGCAACTGTTTTCTTGGAAATTCATATTTTTGGATAGAAAATTCATCTTTTGGCTTGAATATGCAGCAGTTTGGAAGAACTTTTTTCTTTTTTGATTGAAATGTCAGTTGTTGTAACATTTATTTTTTTGGTTTAAAAATTTAAATATTTTGTTAAAATTTGTTTGTATTAAAAATGAATTTTTTTTACTGAAAATTTAACTTTTCCATCTTTGGTTGAAAGCGATCTTTCTTAGTCGTAAAATTCATCTTTTTGAAGCAACTTAAAAAGGTTTATGAAAGCCAAATTTGAATAAAAAGTTGAGAAATGGGAACCGAATGCCCAAGTAGTTTCTTTTTTTCTTTTTTGTAAAAGTTGATTTATATTCCGTAGCTACTAAAGTATGAGTTTGATATTATCAGTAAAAGCTTATCGATCCCTTTTACTGAGATTATGCATTGTAATTTATGTATAAATATTTTTGGAACGAGAATGCATTGAAAGAACGATTTACCCTTGCCATGCACGTAATTTCAGAACTAGCGATCGTTACGATAGGTCGTAATTCAAATACGCATCCTAGCCTGCATGACCGCTACTAATGATAATTATCTATCGCGATAGCGTGCAAGGCACCGCTCACGGGCATGAGAAGCTCCAAAGTCTGACCTTCCCTGGAAAGTTTATTTGTCAAAAGAGATTGATTTTTTGGTTTTAATATAATTTTTTCACTACTGAGAGAGAGAGAGAAAAAGTGCTGTTGAATCAAAAGTGCTGATGCTATTGAATTTCGCATAGCTGATACAATAATTTATGTAAATAATTTAACACATTTAGCTTGCAGGAAAATATTTCGTATCTTTGTATCAAAAACCCAGGACTATGAATCGAAACGTTGATTAATGATTATACTAGATGAAGGTAAAGCATATAAAGTTGAGAAAAATAAATACTGATTTATTTCAAGAAAAATATTTAGTTAAAAGTGATAAAACAAATTTTTGAATCCACAAAGTATCTTGTTAATTTGTAGAAATATTATTTACGTTAACGAAAGATACTATATGTTTGGTAGTATTTACATTTTAAGAAGAAATGGAAATGTTGTGTGAACCGTATATTATATTATCAGGTTAAAATATGTATTTCTTTCAAAGGTAACTATTTTTAATATCAAGAAAAATCTTGTTGTGACACATAAATTTATACGATTTAAAAAATTACGTAACTCTCTGAAAAGCACGGTACACTTGAGACAAACAGTATTAAAGTTTTTCAATCTGTAAGATATTTGTGGGATAAATATATTTTTAAATCTTTCAAGAAATTTGGACACTGATTGATTTTTTGATTAAGATATCTGTAAAACTCCAGATTTTATAAACAATCGGAGTGGTAAATCATAAATAAAAAATTTGTGAAAACTTTTTAATATAAATTAAGGGGGCCAGTACGGAACTAGATAACCCATATTTTGATCGAAAATTGATTTTATGCATACAAAATTCTGATCAATTTAAATGTACGTTCTAGTAAAAGAATTTTTTTCGATATACTATTTTCTGATACAATAACTTAAAAAAATAATAAATTTAAGTTACAATTCTAATGTATTGATTTTTGTTCTAGCATTGAGATTTTTATAAATTATTAACATTTAATGGAAGAAATTTCTTTCTTTTCGCATTTTTACAAAAAAAAAGTCTCATAATGTAAAATCGTGATCGTCAATTTTGATTTTCTCGGAATAGAATTTTTTTTAGATCAAACATTTTTTTATTATAATTAAACATCCTCATATCTCGGGAGTAAGTTTTTCTTTTTGCGAACAAATTCAAATTCTACATTCGGAGATTTTTTATATTATCTTAGTTTACTCTAATTAACTCATAATTAAATAATGAATTTTCATTTTTCTATTTATTTAGAAATTACACAAGTTTCAAAATATATATCCTTCGTAAAAAATTCGCCTTTTTGTAGAAAATTAATCTTTATGGTTAAAAATGCATCTTTTTTCAGTTGAAAATTGATTTTTTCTTGTTCAAAATTCATCAATTTGGATGAAAATTTGTGTTTTTAAATTAAAATTCAACCATTTGGTTCAAAATTCACATATTTGATTCAAAATCGATTTTTTGTTGGTAGAAAATTATCTTTTTTCTTTACAAGTTGAACTTGTTTAAAAATTCAAGAATTGCAGTTGAATACTTATCATTTTAGTTGAACATTTATTAATCTCTTTTGTTAAAAATTGAATTTTTGGTTAAAGATTCATCATTTTAATTAAAAATTAAGTTCTTTGGTTGAAATATAAGCTATGTGATAAAAAACTTGTTTTTTATTTGGTAAAGAAGGCATTTTTTGCCTAAAGTTGATCTATTTTGTTGTCCAAAATTTTTGGCTAAAGATTATATTATTTAATTTTTGGTTGAAAAATGATTTTTTTTAGTTGAAAGTTCATATTTTTTGGTAGAAATAAATCTTGGTCAAAAATTCAATTTTTCTAGTTGAAGGTTAATCATTTTCGACGAAAATTCATCAGTTTCGTTGAAAATTAATTCCTTCAACTAAAATTTCAATGTCCATTTTTGGTTGAAAATTAATCTTTTCTTGTTCAAAATTGATCAATTTGGATGAAAATTTGTGTTTTTAAATTAAAATTCAACTATTTCGTTGAAAATTTACATGTTTGGTTAAAAATCGATTTTTTGTAGTTAATTATTTTTTTCTTCGCAAGTTGACCTTGTTTAAAAATTCAATAATTACAGTTAAATACTTATCATTTTAGTTGAAAATTAATCTGTTAGGTTGAAAATAAGATAAATTGTTCGAAAGAGAAATTATTGTTAAAAATTAATTTTTTGGTTAAGATTCATTATTTTAAATAAAAATTAAGTTCTTTGAGTGAAATATGAGCTATTTGATTAAAAACTTGTTTTTTCTTTGGTAAAGCAGGATATTATGTTTGAAAATTTATCTATTTTGTTGAAAAACTTTGAACTAAAGATTTAGTTTTTGGTTGAAAAATGATTTTTTCAAAGTTGAAAAAAATCATATTTTTTGGTAGAAATGAATTCAAAATTCAGTTATTCTAGTTAAGTGTTCATCATTCTAGTTGAATATTTATCTTTTTGGTTTAAAATTCAACTATTTCAGTTAAAGATTTACAATTTTAGTTGAAAATTCCTCACTTTGTTTGAAAATGTAAATAACTATTTTTGTTTTGTTTGAAAGTTAGTTTTTTTTGTGTGCGGGAAGCAATTTTTCTAACTGAAAATTTAACTTACTCGAAGTTTAACTTTCGAAGTTTAACTATTCCATTTAAAAATTCATTATTTTAGGTGAGAATTCACCAGTCAGATTTAACATTAAACTACTTTTTTGAAATTCCGTTGTTTTTTTGTTTGTTCAATATTAATTTTTTCAACTAAATGTTTAATTATTACATTTTTTCTGGGAAATTGATATTTTTTAGTAGAAAATTTGAAAGTTTGTTTAAAAATTCATTTATTTTGCTGTTCAGAATGAACGTCATTTCAGTGTCACTTTGAGAGTTTAAAGTTCCATATCCAATTACTCGAAACTGGATAACTTTATTTAATCAAACTTTTTTTGCCTCAGTTTAGCAATTCTTCGTTTCAGGAGTGGAACTTTCTTTCATGTTGAAACAGTGATTTAGATTTTACAGAAAGTTTTTTTCGTCAATTTCCTCAAAATTAGAGTTTTTCAATAATTAAATATAATTATTTATTATTTATCATTATACAAAATATAAATATGCAAAAATATGATATTGTTCCTTCAATCTATCAACAATTGTTTTATTTGAGAATGATGCATGAAATATAGTTAAGAATTTAATGCAAATAAAAATACGAGAAAAGGGGTGAGTGTTGTCAGAGATTAGAAAAAGGCTTGTTTTTAACTTCAACTTCTGGAAAACTAATGTATTTTACATTCGAATTAATATTTCACTCTTCGAATTTAATATTCCTAGTAATATATTATAAAAGTATACTATATACTATATAGCATTGAAGTTCTGAACGCTCAAATGAACGAATTTTTTGACTGCTAAATGTTTGTTTATTTATATTGCAAATAATTTATTATTGGGACAGAATTATAAAGCATATTTCAAATGACAGTTTGAACAATATTTATAGAAAAAATATAAATGTGGAAAAATATTTCGTTCATTTGAACGTTCGGAACTTCAGGTACATAGAATTTAAAGCATGATCCTTAAAATGTATAGGGCATTCAGTTGAGGCTAATAATGCTTTAAATAATTTACTAATATTTTTTTTGAAATAATAAAAGAAGAAATAATAGCTTATGTGTTTGAGCAAGGGTAAAAGCACGATTTGATGCTTGAAAGTAATGTTTCATTGATTCAAGGGTATTTTATCTCATTGTATGGTATTTGGTTAGTTTCTAGATAATGATTTGCATGATGAGCTTAACGTTTTTTTTTTTTTT
>NC_046659.1:125442628-125473058 GCF_010883055.1 Belonocnema kinseyi | reverse complement strand
AATTGTCGATTAAAAATTGTATGAGTCGAATTATTGCGCTTGATTTATTTTGAAAATGCTGAACACAGTTTGATTGTTCCTGAAGATAAATTTTAAATTGCTTTGGTTCACGTGAAAGGAAGGACAGGTTCTCAATTTTCCAATGGTCGACTTGGTAATTGCAGACAGCTGTTGTTGAAAACGCGTTTCAGTTCGTCAGGGACGTAATCAGAATTCGAAAGCTTAGGCTAAGCTAAGTTCTTAGACTTTTATTTCGAAAAATTTTGGAAAATTAAGATTTTATGAAATCCATGAAATTATTTTTTTGCCATGGATTTCAGTTTTTAAAAACTCAATCAGCAATTCAGAGGATCGATTCTTTTTAAGGGCCGAAAAATATGAATTTTCGAAATTGGAAACGGCGTATTGCAGAAAAGTGGATTTTTGGATATTAAAAAAAATATCTGGAAACGGCGGAGTGCAGAAAAGTAGAATTTTTATTAGTAACAAACAAATTTCTGGAAACGGTGGAGTTTAGAAAAGTATATTTTTTATAGTAAAAAAAATATTCTGGAAACGGCGGAGTGCAGAAAAGTAGATTTTTTGTTAGCAAAAAAGTATTCGGAAACGGCGGACTGCAGAAAAGTAAACTTTTTGTTAGTGAAAAAAAAAATCTGGAAACGGCGAGGTTTTATGCACATTTTTTATGATTTGCGAAATTTAAAAACATTTGTTTTTCGTGATATCTAAATAATGGCATTTTTCTTCGGTTTAACGTGAAGAAATTTAAAGCTCCACATTTTCAACTTTCTGAAATAAATCTACAATTAACCAAATCCTAAAAATATTGTTTCTGGCGTATTAAAAAAATTCTAGTTTCAAAACAACATCCTTTTTTCTTTATATTTTTATATTATTTTCTACTAACAGAAACTGGACTTACAAAAAATTCGCCATTATTTTTTGATCCATAGAAACTTGGTTGAAAAATAGGTAAACAGTATGCAACTTTTCTGTACTGAGCCGTTTCCAATTTCGAAAATTTCGACTAAAATTCGAAAAGAATTTTGAAATACAGACACGATTTCGTCAGGAGTTTTCACGATTTCTGCATTGTTTTCTCCTTAAATGGAACGCAGCTTTATTATCAATGATTGATGATGCACAATAATAATTTAAAGGCTACTTATCATTGTCGTAGCTTTGTTAAATTGCTCGCTAGAGCTTGTAATTAACTCAAGATTGATGAACAATTTAATAAGCAATGCAATTTTTAACCGTTTGTACTTTGGCAGCGTATTTTTCCATAAAATAAGCTGTTTTCTCAAGGACAACTAGGAGAAATTTTTTTATCATTAATGTCATGGCTGTGACACATTCATTTTTTTATGATAAAGTCACTGTATTCAATTCCTTTGAATTCTTTCAAATTCACCCTGGATTCTTTGAAATTATCTTGAAATCCACTGAATTTTACTGAAATTAATGAAAGAATTTGTTTCAATTATTTTAAACTAATTTGTACTTTCCTCTGAATTATTATTAATTAATTCTTTTAAATTCTTCTAAATTCAGTCAATTTAATGAATTAAGAAACAATAATTTCAGAATTAACTTAGCAGTAATTTAAACTCACCTTGCATTTTATTAGGCATTTTATCAGATTCTTATGAATTCCCTTAAATTTCTTTCGATTCATTCGATTTTTTAAATCTACCTTCAATTTTTATGAATTTTATTGAATTTGTCTCGTTTTACCGGTCTTTTTAAGGTTACTGAAAGTTATTTTATTTTTTTCATTTCTCATAAATTTTGTTGATTTCGCCCTGGATTTGGTTCACTCCCAATTTACTCAATCCAATGCAGTTATTTTATTTTGTTAAATCATATTTTTTCTAATTCTTGTGAATTTCATCAGTCTCTTGAATTCATTTGAATTATTTTATTTGCATTGTGGTTTTAATGAACTTAGTCGAATATTTCAGATTTTTTGCTTTTTTTCAATTTATTTGAATTCCACTGAATTCTCTCGATTTTTTTATTATCTGAATTATTTTTAATATACTCAATTCTATGAAATTAAACGGATTGACACTTTGTTTTATTTACCTATCGATCTTTTAAATTCCCCTTGAATTTTTAGAGATTTGATAGAATTCCTTTAAATTCTTGTAAATTTACTCCAACTGGACTTAAATAATTTGGAATATTTCTTATTTTGTTACAATTCGTTTGAATTTGTTTACAATTCATCTCACAATTTACCTTAAATTAGTATGAATTTTATCGATTTCTTCGTAGTTTTCTAAAATTCATTTTAAAAACTCGAATAATATTTAAAATTAAATATTTTTAAATTAGTTTTCCATTTTTTCAATGTATTAAATTTTCCCTGAATTCTGTTCAATCCCATTTTACTAAATTCGTTCAAAAAATTTGGTTTAATTATATTATTAATTATATTGTTTTTTTTTCATTTACTTGAAATTCTCGAAATCTTAGGCATTTTTTCAAATTCCTCTCAATTATTCTAAATTCATTTATGACCTCAATTATTTTTAAAAAGTTGAATTCTTTGGAATTCTATTGATTTTTTTTAACTCCGAATTATTTTTTTTTAATTAGTCTAAATTCATTGAATTCCACTCAATTAAAGTGATTGTACGTTTCTTTTCGTTTTGTTTTTTAATTCGTCTGGTAGTCTTTTAAACTCCTCTTGCCTTGTTAGGCATTTTTTCAAATTCTTTTGAATTCCCTGGAATTCTTATAAATAAATTCACTCGAACTTAATTGAAATTGATGGAATATTTGAGATTTTCTCCCAATTTATTTGAATGCATTTCGAATTCACCTTAAATTATTCTAAAAAGTTGAATTCCTTGGAATTCATTTGATTCTTTTTATTTCTTCTAATTTCATCTATTGTATTCAATTAATTTGATTATCATTATTTACGTTTTTTTTTACTTTGTAGTCTTTTAAACTCCCCTTGATTTTTTAGGAGCTTGTTCAAATTCTTTTGAATTCCTTTGAGTCATTATAAATTCACTCCAACTTGATTAAAATTAGTGGAATATTTTATATTTTTTTCAATTTATTTGAAGGAAGTTCGAATTCACCCTAAATTATTTTAAAAAGTTGAATTCTTTGGAATTCAATGGATTCTTTTCAACTTTAAATTCTGTTGAATTCTTCTAAATTCACTCAATTCTACTTAATTCAATTAATTATACATTTTTTAGTTTTTTTTTATTCGTCTGGAAGTTTTTTAAACTCCTCTTGAACTTTTAGGCATTTTTTCAAATTCTTTCGAATTCTCTTGAATTCTTACAAGTCCACTTTAACTTGACTGAAATGAGTGAAATACATTTTTTTACGACTCACATGAATTTCTTTAAAATTTACCTTTAATTTTACTTTACTAAATTTACTAAATTTTATTGAATTCTTCTCCTATAAATTTATTCGAATTTTTAATTTATCCTCAATTCTTAAAAATTCACCTGGAATTCCTACAAATTTTATCGAATTCTTTTCCATTCCTTAGAACATTAGTCACATAATTTATTTTAAGTCATTGCTGGTAAGTTTCTCGGTTGAAATAGGTCGCTTTTACAAAGTACATTAGGCCGTAGCAGCCCTATTATTATAAAACATATCATTACAGTTTGAATCGAGCCAAGGTAGTTTTATTTTTATACTCAAATATTTTCCGTTACAAACTCAGCCATTTATGGAAAGATCCTATAGCCTTAAAAGATAATGGAGGCATGGAATATATGATACTTGAATTCGCTTCTCGTATCGCTAATCATTAATGATTACTCACGACAATCTAATATTGAAAAACAGAAATGAAAGTTCAAGTTTCTAAACTTGCAGACCGTGATTATCATCTATTTCAATATTTGATTTAGTCAATATATTATCCTAGTATTGCGTTATCCGAACTTCATCTTACCCTGAAAAACAACAATTCCCTTCTGAAAAAAAGTTTCCACCGAATCTGAAATCTGAAGATTCACGAGTGGAATTCAATCTTCGTTTTGCTTTTCCAAGATATTTTTTTTCACTTTTTGGTTTCCATTTAAGTTTCTGACGTTTCTGCCTTCAAACGCACGTAATAACGGATGACGTGAAACGAGATGGAGTGTCGATGCCACCCACATGGATCTCAGTCCGTCCTCATTTTTATCTATTTGTCTTTTTTTTTTACCTTAAATTGGTAGTAGCTATAATTGAGATTTTTAATTCAATTTTCCCATTTTTTTTAGAAGGTTTCGATTAGTTCTTTTAAGAATAATAGAGATTCAAGATATTAGGAAAAAAGACGCTTTGAAAAAGATTATTTTTTATAATACTAAACTCAAATATTTCATAAACCTTTTATTTGATAATTTGGTAAAGAAAGAAAAAATTAAATAAAAAATAAAGTTGATGTTTCAATAAAAAAAGAGGTTAGTTTTTAGTCAAAGCAGTTAAATTCAAACAAAAGGACGAATTTTCAAACAATAAAATTAATTTTAAATGTAATACTTAAATTTTCAACCAAATTCTTAAGTTTTCTACCAAATAATAACAGTTTTTAACAAAAAAAGATGAATTCTCAACGAAAAATGTAATATTTGATATCTCACAATAAAAGTTTTTAATTATACACCACAAAAACTTTGGATTTTTAATCCAACACTTTACTTTTAACAAGAAAGTTAATTTTATGTTTGAATTTTCAACCAAATAGTTGAGTTTCCACCAAATAGTTATATTTTAAAGCCAAAAATACTTGTTTTCTACAAAACCATTTAATTTTCAATCCTATATGTGAATTTTCATTATAAATGTTAAGTTTAAACTAAAAAAAATAAATAAATTTGAAATAAAATAATTAAATTTGAAATAAAAAAAAGAGTCTTCAACCAAGAACAATTTGTAGTCCAGAAAGGAAAATAAATTCGAACAAAGTATTAAATTTTCAAGACAAAGACAAATTTTTTACAAAAGAATTGAACTTTCATCATGAAAGAAAAAAATGAAAAAAAAAATTTCCACAGAATATTTACATTTGAAAGCAAATATAAAAATCGTCAACAATACAGATTTTATCTGTTCAGATGGTAAAAAATGCGACCGAATTGTGGAATTGTCAGGCCAAAAAACGAATTTTTTTACAAAACAGTTGAATTTTTATCCCGAAAAAATTTAATTTTTAATTTAAAAAATTGGAATATTCAAACCAAAATGACGAACTTTCAACAAAACCGTTACACTTTTCACCAAAAAGGATAAGTTTTCAACATAGTGATTGAATCTTTAATCAAGAAAGATTACTCGTTAAAAATGTGCATTTTTTGTTAAATATGCATAATTTTATGTAGTTGAAAAAACGGATTTTTTCGAAAAAATGCAACTTCTTGGTTGAAAATGAACCTTTGTTGTTAAAAATGAATATTTTCCGTTTGGAAATCGAATTGGTTTACAGAAAATTGGTCTTCTAGCTTGAAATTTTGATGAATTTTTATTCTTTCTTGACTGAAAAGTCTATTTGTTTAAAATTCTTATTTTGATTTGAAAATTTAACATTTGGGTTGAGAGTTGAAGGTACAATTCTCTTTTTAGAAAAGACATTTTAAATAAAAAGATGAGCTTTCTAAAAAACAGTTGAATCTTCAACAGATAAGACGAATTTACAATAAATTACATAATTTTTTAACAAGCAGTTCAATGTTCAACCAAGAAGATTAATTTTCTTCGAAAAAGACGAAATTTCCAAACAAATAATATAAATTTTCAACTAAATAGTTTGAAGTATAGATGTGATGTTCGTCTAAATTTGATTTGAATAATTGTATTTTATTTTATTTTTCATTCCTAAAATGTTTTATAAAATATTTGAATTATTAACCTAAAAATGTCAATTTTTAAACAAAAATGTAGTAGTTGAATTTTCTACTAAATTGTTGAATTTTTAAGCCATAAATAATTTTCTACGAAGCATTTCAATTATCATCCCAAAAAACTCAAGCATATGGATTTTCAATAAAGAAGTTGATTTTTGATAAAATAGTTACATTTTCAGTTAAAAAATTAATTTTTAACCAAATAAAAAAAAAGAGGCGAATTTTCAATTCTAATCATGTATCTTCATATTCAACCAAAAAATGAACTTTTAAGTAAGTATTAATAGTTGTTTCAATAGTTGATATTTAAACAAAAATTAGATTTTAATCAAAAATAAAAGAAAGTTAAATGTATAACTAAGAAACACGAATTTTTAACATAAATATTGAACCAAATTGTTCAATTTTGTGCTAACTTATTGAATTCTAAACCAAAAAGTTAATTTTCGACCTACATAAATTTATTTTTAACCAGATAGTTGCATTTTTAACCCAAGAAGCTAACATTTTTACAGAAAGAGATGAAGTTTCAAAAAAAAATTAATGTTCAACAAAAAATAGTTGAATTTTGACACCAAAAAAATTTCTTAGTCAAGAAAGAAAAAATGTCAATCAAATTGTTAAATATTCAAACCAAAACGATGAATTTTCCAAGAAATAGTTAATTTCTTAACCAAAGAAATGATCTTTACAGCTATAATGAACGATCTTCTATATAAAAAAAATTAATTTTGTATCAAATAGTTGAATTTTCGACCAGAGATGACACTTGAACTAAAAAAAAATTAATTTTCTACCAAAAAAGGCGTGTTTTTAATTTAAAAGGATATGTGTTTGAATAAAAAGGGAATCGTAATACATTTTTTTAATTTTGACTAAAGAAACCAATTTTCAAATAATAGTTGAATTTAAAAAAAAGTTAATATTCATCCAAAAATAGTTCAATTTTTTATCAAAGAGATTAATTTTTATTTATAATGATAAATCTTCAATAATCTTTAAAAAAAATATAAATTTTAAATTTTAACAACAAAAATTTCAAGAAAAGAGTTAAATTTTAATCCAATGAAATTAATCTTTAACGTAATTCATGAATTTTCCACTAAAACAGATGAATTAAAAAAAATAGAATGGTTAAATTTTTAGTTGAAAAATTTCCATGCCAAAAAGACGCATTTTCTACAAAACATTTGAATTTGGAACCAAAATGATTGACTTTTGTGTTTTTAAATTGTTGAATCTTGAACAAAATAAAATTGTGTGTTTATTTCCTAAGTTTATTAATTATACAAATAATTGTTTCGAGGTCAACATTTTTTTTCAATAATTGAGTCCAATATGTACAATATGTTAATAATTTAAAATACAATCAGGATCTCTGGTAACAGTAGTTTATAAAAGGTTTTACGTTAAAAATGTTTCAAGCCTAAAATGCTGGTCTTTTATCTCTAAATTTGAAAGAGTTGAATTTCACCGGTTTTAAGTCAAGATCTTACTGGTTTTAATCAGTGCCTAATTTCTGGGGAAAAGTCAGAGAATGTTGAAAATGAATTTTTGCGTTGAACCGAGTTATTTCTCGTGTGGGAATATTTTTGTCGAGAAGAAGAATAATCTCGAAGTTTCAGTCATGCCAGTTCTTTTTTCAGATCTCTTATTTCTTCACTTTTGCCAGCTCATAATATCTTCAGTTCCTGCTCTCAAATCTCTCTCTTTCTCACTCTCTTCCTGCCTCGCGCCGTCTCTCTTGATTGTCCTTTATACATCGTACGTATTTCTCTCCCCGTCTGCACTTTCGCCTGTACAGTCACGTATGAAGCGAGAACCGCCGAGAACTCTTTTATAAATTCGCAAGGCCCGTTTGGCAGCTGCGACCTGCTGCGCCTGGCCTGCCTGCCTGCCTGGCTCTAAAGTCTAAGCTATAAGGCTTAACCTCCATGTAAAAGTAAGCTTGGCTTTGAATGCGTAACGTGGCACATTGACACAAACGTACACTGCCAAGAAAGGTTTCACTCGAAAAATCCAGGGCCCAATCCAAAGCATCCCCTAAAAATCAATTTTTATTTTTTCCATTTTCATTGTCATCCGGTCCTTCCCTTGAGCCTAAACTCTTAAAGTCCCTCAAACTTCGAGTATTCCAACCCCCTTTGCTCGACATTTTTCTCACCCTTCTCTGTGACTCCCTGGTGATATTTTTGACCCTTTGCAGGGTGGTCGCTGGACCGGGAAATTACCCGGAATATTATGAGACCGGGGAAACAAAAATATGTCCCAGTTTTAGTTCAAAAGATTTTTAAATATCATCGTTTGAAATTTTATCTTTTTCGATTATAATGTCATTCAGTTTGCAATGCATAATTTGAACCTCTTTTACTTACAAATTTTACATCTTGGATTTTAATTGTTAAGCGTACATTTTTCATTTAAGAAGTTTTAGAATGCAGTTTTAAAGACTTTAAAAATTAGTAGCACTTAAAATTGCCAATTTTGGATTTAAAAAAATCTTCAAAACAATGTATTTTTAATTAAGGGCTTTTATTAAATTTAAGGGCATGAGACACACTCGAATACCTATATTGCCGACGTCGCTTTTTCAGTTTACTGAATTTTCCTGGCACTTTATAACTTTTTTTCTTAATAAAATATCAGACAGAAATTTTGGAAAATGTATCAGAAGACCCTAAACTACGGCTGTATACTTCATTTGAGTAGAAATTTCGCGAAAAATTATTTTTAAAGAAATTAAAACTGGGACCATTTTTTGACATATTTTCGGTGAACCTTAAAATTTTTGGAACCTAAGAGCTTTTTTATATGTAAAATATCGGCCTCAAAATTTGAGAAATGCAAAAGCCGACAATAGATTACGATTATGTACGTTTTTTTTACATCTCGTAGAAATTTTAAATATAAGAAAAGTTCTTAGGTTCCAAAAATTTCGAGGTTATGTCAAAAAATGGTTTCAGTTAATTTTTTTTCAAAATTATTTTGATCGAAATTTCTACTCAAATGAAGTACATAAACGTACTTTATGGTCTTCTGACAAATTTTCCAAACTTTCAGTCTGATATTTTATTTACCAAAAAAGTTATTCACCGAAAAAAAAATTCAGTAAACTGAAAAAGTTAGGTCGGCAATATAGGGATCTGAGTGTGTGACATACCCTTGAAATACTGTTTTAGTCTAAAATTTGAAATTTTTTAACCAAGAAAAATAAACGTTACCTGATTTTATTTAAATATTTTATTGTTTATGTAAAATCAGTAATTATAAATCAGTTATTTAAAATTAAACAAAAAAAAACTTTGAACGTTACAATTTTAATGGTTCTATTTTAAAGAATTTAATTTACAAGTACAATTGTTGAATTTTGACGTATAATAAATATTGCATACCTATCATTCGTAAAAAAAATTTCGAGTAATTGAAGAGATATTTAGATGGTCGGAAAATATTCAAAATTAATTTAAAATTTGAAAGAACTTCAAATGGAAGATTTTTAAGAAATATTTTTTATTTTGCAGGATGTAAAACAAATTTAAGAAGAATTCGATCCATTTTAAAGAATCTTTAGAAGTTCTGAACAATCTAAAAAATAATTTAAGATTCAAGATTTAAAAGAATAATTTAATTTTTGAATTAAATAATTATAAGTTTCGAGTAAAAAAAGATACATTTTTTCGACAAAAACAAAGTTCTAGAAAAAAATCATAGTTTTGTTATCATATTGTTTAATTTAAAACCAAGAAGTTTAATTTTCTCCCAGTATAGTTGAATTTTCGAGAAAATCACAAAAGTTTTAACCATATAGTTGAATTTTTAACAAATTGCATTAATTTTTAGTTTATATCTTTTTTTGTTTCTACAATTTTTTAATTAATACTTGATTTTTGATGCTAAAAAGATCAATTTTGATCCAGAAATAAAGTAGTTAAATTTTAATAAATAAAAAAATTGCTACAAACCAGTTGAATTTTCAACCATTTAGATAAATTTTCAATTAAAAAATTAATCTTCAGCTAAAGAACGCGAATTTTCAACTAAAAAATCCCTAAAAACTATACTTTTAAGAAAGTAGTTAGTTTTAACCAAGTAGCTGAATTTTCATTCGAAGAAGATAAACTCAAGAAGATAAACCCAATATTTTAACAAAGGAAGGATTTTTAAAAAAAATAAAATATAACTAAAAAGGACGACTTTCTAATAAAGTAACTCAATACTTAATTGTTTTATTATTAACCAAAAAATATAAATTGATCAAAATAGATGAATTAAAAAAAAGATTAATAATTTAAATTTCAACAAAAAAGATTAATTTTATGTTAAAAACGACGAGTTTTTAACAAATTTCATTAATTTTTAACTAAATTGGTCTTCGTCCCAATTTTATTTGAATAATTTTTTGGTTATATTTTTTTTTATTTTCAACATTTTTTTAACTTAATAGTTGAACTATTAACAAAATAGTTCAATATTCAGTCAATAAAATATTACAACCAAAAAAATAAAGTGAATTTCCAACCGAAAATTATGAATTTTCATTCCAAAAAATAACTTTTTAAGAAAGCAGTTCAACTGTAAATTAAGTTGTTTCATTTCCAATAAAGTAAATGAATCTCCGGCTAAAACAGATTAACTTTTAGCCAAACAGTTGCATTTTGAACCGAAAATGTGGCTTTTTATCAAAAAGGCGAATGTTCAACAAAATACATAAATTTTCAACAAAATAGTTAATTTTTTACCAAATTCTTGAATTTTTCATCCGAAAAAGATTAATGTTTAACCATATAGTTGCATCTTTAAACAAAATAGATGAAATTCTTCCAGGAAGGAATTAATTTTTAATAATCAAATTTTTAGCACAAAAGCTAAATGTCTGACTAAAACTTTAATATTAGATTTTTCCACCAAAAATAATTAAGTTACAACCAAAGTTGGATTTTCTTATTGGTTTCTATTAATTCAGGTCGCATTTAAGTGGATAAAATGAGAAAAGGGAAGATTGAAGTCTGCAATAAACAAATAGAAATTTTGATAATTTTGGAATAAATAATAAGATTTTAAGTACAGATTGGAGTTTATTTATAATAATTTTAAAGCTGTCGATTAGTAATCTTCTGGCCACATTTTTATTCCTCCCATCCACTTGTAGGAAAAAGAAAAATCAATAAAAATTATTCAATTAAATTAATATAAAGTTTGTTATGTAATTTGGCGACTACCACAATTTAAAAAAATCGTATAATAATTTTAAAAAATAGTTTAGTAAAAACTTAAGACATAAAAAAAGTTCCAACAGAAGCACTTAAGTAAATCCCACAAAAAAAAAGAAATACGAAATTCATGAGTGGATTGTGTCAGCTAAAAATGGAATAATGCGCAATTTGGAAACATATTAATTCACCTTATGAGCAACAAATGCCAATAATAAAATATTTAAAAAAATAAAAAACTAACTCAATTATAGCATTTTTTGTCATTTCTATTTTTCGATACCCCCTTTATGGTAGCCACTCCTCAGGTCATAAAAATAGTCTAAAGAAAAGTTGTGTACATCTTCAGGTATATAAATAGTTTTCGCACTAACATAACTCCGCTCAAAAAAGTTGAAACTTGTAGAAATGGCGCACATTTTTCTTGAACATGAACATTGATTGTTTTTAAATTTTAGTTTTTTATTTATAAAACTGGAAACCTGTTTTAGAAGTATGATTGCGCGTTAGTACGATACCGTTAAAAATAAAACGTTAAAAATAAAACGAATAGGAGAAAAAGCGGTTTAAAGGTTTAGCAAGTTTAGAATTTCATCATTTGATGAAATTTAAATTTACCTGTATTTTCTGTGCTTCTGAAGACTTTAAAATAGGACTTGGTTCAAAAAAACTTGTAAAGGATTATAGAATGGTAAAATAAAATAAAAAAAGATACATTTTTACTCACACAATCCTTTTTGTGACTTTTTTCTCAAAGCAGTTTTTTAGACACTTTTTTAAAAGGTAAATCAGTTTTCGTTCAACGAATTAACCCGTGTGATAAACCAATATTGAATTTAGGTCTATGTCTATTTTTGTATTTTCTTGAATTCTTTTAAAATTTTGAAGTTTATATAAAGATTTCAAAGAATGTTTATTATTTTAAAGCATTAAAAAAATTCAAAAGAATTTTCAAGGTATTTTAAAAAGTTTCAAGGGATTTTCACGAATTTGAAATATTTTGAAGGATTTTATAAGATTTTAAGAAATTTTAAATATACTTCAATAATTTGAAGGTATTTCCAAAGATTTAAGAGTATTTTTAAAATTTCCAAGGAGTTTTAAAGGTATTTCAAAAGATTTTTTAAGATTTTAGGGTATTTTTTAAAATGCAAACAAATTTTCAAGACATTTAAAACGTTTCAAATGATTTCAAAGGATTTGAAATATTGCAGGGTATTCTAAAAGACTTTAGGGAATTTTTAACTTATTTGAATAATTGAAGGTAATTTCAAGGATTTAAAAAAGTTTAAAGTATTTTCCAAATTTCCACGAAATGTTCAAGATATTAAAAAAATTTCTAGGGATTTTAAAACATTTCAAAGAATACTATTTTTAATATACGGCATTTTCAAAAATTAAAAGCGATTTTAAAGGATTTTATGATTTTAGGGCATTCTTAAAAATGCAAACGAATTTACAAGGCCTTTAAAATGTTTCAAGGGTTTTCAAAGGATTTACAAATTTTAAGGGTATTTGCAAAGATGTTAAGGAATTTTTAATACATTTCAACAATTTGAAGGCATTTCCAAGAATTGGAAAGATTTTAGAGTATTTTCAAAATTTCCAAGGAGTTTTAAAAAACTGTAAAATGTTTCAAGGGATTACAAAGTATTTAAAATATTTCAGGGCTTTTAATAATATTTCAAGGTGTTTTCAAGAAATTAAAAATTTGTCCAAGAATTTAAATTATTTTAAAGACGCCCAAGGTATTTTAATCAATCTTTTAAGATTTTACGAAATATCGCCAGTTGTCATACGATTTCATGGGATTTTATAACATTTGACTGAATTTCTAAGAATTTATGCACAAGAATTGAGGGATTTTGTAGGATATCAAAAACTTTCAAATATTTCAAAAATATTATTAAAGATTTGAGAGATTTTAGAATATGTTTAAGGATTCAAAGAAATTTTCGATTGATTCCAATAATTAAAACAATTCTAGGGCATTTTTAAAGATTTTAGAGTATTTTTTCAATTCCAAGAAATTTTAAAAAATTTTCAAAACTTTCAAGAGATTTCAAAAGATTTGAAAATTTTTTTAATTCCAAGGATTTATCAAATTTTTTTCAAAATATCAAGGTATTTCAAAGTATTTTAAAGAATTTGAAATTTCAAAGGGTTTAAAAGATTTGAAAAATGTTTCAAATCTAATTAATTTATCCTGAATTCTTAAAAAAAATTTGAATTTTTTTTTTAATTCACGTCGATTCATCTAAATTCGTTCAATTCTACGCATTTCAGTGCAATCTTTACAGTATTAGTTTAATTCATCTTCAAGTCTTTTAAACCCACCTTGAATTCTTGGGCACTTTTTGAGTGAAAAGTAAATTAAAAAAAAAATGCAAACTTGGTTTCTGCCTTATTTTTCTCGAAAACCAGCAACATTTTCCAATTAAACTTTGTATCGTTCAATTAGGAACTGTTTTTTTTTAACAGTACCTTCTCAATTTATTTTTTAACGCAAATATTCGATTTTTGGGTAAATTTTTTGTTTCTCCCGTAAAATTGTGAAAATGTGGGTTAGGCCCTTATGGCATACTACCTTTCATATCTTTTCTCACCGTCTGACGATGTTCATGAGAAGAGTCGATGAACCTTCAACGACTTGATGAGAGAGTATCGTCTGGAAATTGGAACTGTGTCATCACGCGAAGATTGTCTTGAAGCAAAAGGTCGAAGACCACTCACGAAAGACTTCTAGCGATCGATCCCTGGATGAAAGACGCAGAAAATGACTTGTCAGACTCGTTTTTTTGAATTGAGCATAATCTTTTTGCAGTCAGAGAATTCGTAACGGGGCTTTGTTAATGTTACAAAGTGCGTCAGCTGCTCAACATGAAGATTCTACAAAGCAGACCAGTGACTTAACGTAACTTTTGATCTTCAAGCCTCAGATAGTGACTCACGTGATTAGAATAACTTGTAAACTCGCTCTTTCGGTCTATAATCTCTACTCTCGCAAGAGAATTTTAACGAGAACCTCAAGAAAAACCGGCTATCTTGTAATGGAGGCTAATAGTAATGCGTTCTCTTCATATTTATCTATGTAGAAAGAAAATCCTCTTTTCATAATCAAAAAAAGGGGAAAAAAATATTTTGAATTTTTAAATTCGCGCCAGAAGCGTGACGTTACGCTTGAACATAACCTCACATTTTAACGTTATTGTGGCGCGAAAATTTAATATGTTTAGTTTTAGTATGTTAATTTTAGACTTTACACTCTTTTAATTACTATCCACTTTTCCCCTTTTTTTAAACAATTCCTCTTTTGGTTTAAAATTCAATTATTTTATGGAAAATTCATATATTTTGTTAAAAATTCATATGCTTTGTTAAAAATTCATCTTTTTGGGTAAAAAATATTCATTTTAATTTAAAATTAAAATCTTGCTTTAGTTGAATTATTAATTATCAAATGTTTTGAAGAGAATTCATTTTTTTTTATTAAGAATATAATTATTTAGACAGTAAATTTGTCCTCTTGGTTGAGAATAAATTTTTTTGTTGAAAAATTAGCTTATTCGTGGAAAATGTATCTAATTTGATTCAAAATTATTTTGCTGAAAATTTAACGATTCAATTTTTGTCTAAAAATTCATTTGTTTTGTTTAAAATTCACTTTTTTAGTTGATTATCCTTCTTTTTAGTTCAAAATTTCAATTTTTATTTCTTGATACAAATTTAATCCTCTTGGTTGAAAATGAATTTTTTTACTGAAAATTCAAATATTCTTATTTTGGGTTGAAAAATTAACTATTTTGTTGAAAATTCGTTAATTTTTTTATTCGTATTTTTTTTCTCAATAAAAATTGAACTCTTCTATTTTTGGTTGAAAATTGGTCTTTTTTAGTAGAAAATTATTGTTTTCGGTTGATAATTCAACCATTTGGTTAAAGATTCACGTTTTTTGTTAAACATTCAAAATTTAGTTAAAAATTTCCATTTTTATGGATAATTTTTATTTCTTGATACAAGTTTAATCCTCTTGGTTGAAAATGAATTTTTAAATGAAAATTCAACTATTGTTATTTTTGGTTGAAAATTGAACTATTTTGTTGAAAATTCGTTAATTTTTTTGTTCATATATTTTTGTTCTCAATAAAAATTGAACTATTCTGTTTCTGGTTGAAAATTTGTCTTTTTTGGTAGAAAATTAATTTTTCCGGTGGATAATAATTTAACCATTTGGTTAAAGATTCACATTTGTTTGTTAAAAATTCATCATTTTAGTTTAAAATTTATTTCTCTGACTGAAAATTTAATTATTTCCTTTTTATGTGAAAAATTTATCTTTTTGAAAGAAATTTAATCTTTTTGTGTCAAAATGTATCTATTTGGATGAAAATTTAAAGGTTTTGTTAAAAAATTATTTCATTTTATTGTAAATTATAGTTTTCGGATTGGAAATTCTTCTGTCTTTCAAATAATTCGTCTTTTTGGGTCAATAATTCAACCATATGCTTCAAAGTTCAAATACTTTTTTTTTAACTTTTAAAATTTTTTTTTTTGTAAAAAATGCTTCTGTTTCATTGGAAATTAATAATTTGGTTGAAGATTCAACTACATATTTTGTTGCCAATGAAAATTTTGTTGGTTGAAGTTTGATTTTTTTTGTTTGAAAATTCGACACTGTTTTGTTAATAATTCTTTTTTTGTTGTTTCTGAAGATTCTTATTTTTTCATTGAAAATTAATTTTTAAAAAGTAAAAATGTAACTTTCGAAATTGTAAATCGAACTGTTCTAATTGAAAATTCAATGATTTGGTTGAAAATTGGTCTTTTCTGGTAGAAAATTAATCTTCTTTCTCGGAATTTCATCTTCTTTGGTAAAAAAATTAAACTGTTTTGTTAGAAGTTATTTTCTGTGTTGTTGAAAATTCAACCATTCAGTTGAAAATTAAATAATTTTGCTTATAATTAATGTATTTTCATGAAAATTTGTCATTTTTGGTAGTTAATGAATGTTCTTGGTTCAAAATGAATGCAATTTAATAAAAATGCGTCTTTTGCTGCAAAGATAATTTTTTTGAGTGAAAATTTATCTTTGTAAGTGGAAAATCCAACTATTTAAAGGAATATTAAAATATTTCCTAGGAAATTGAATTGTTTTGTTGAAAATTGAACTATTTTGTTGAAAATACTTTCTTTTAGATTGAAAATTTTCTACCAAATTTCGTCTTTGTATTAAAAATTAAACTATTTGGTTGTAAATGCAACTGTTGGTAGAAACATTTTGTTGTTGTAAATCATCTTTAACCTTCATTATAAAAAGATGAAAAAATGATAATAGCAAAGTTTGAAACGAGTTCATCGAAAATGATTTGCTGACCTCGTGAAAGTTTTGCAAGACGGAAAAAGTAAAACTTCTTTACAGAATCTTGCCAATCCCTAAGTTTGATTCATTATTGCGTTAAGGGGTGATTTCTCTCTGATAAAAGTTTTCTACGCCGATCGTAAACTTTCATCAAAAAGGTCACTTTTTTGGAAAATTCTTTTATTTATCAAAAAACTGTGCAGCTATTCAGAATGCTTCGAATATAAATTACAATCAAGCAAAATGGTTTTAAGATGAAAATGAAATTTACTTTCTCATGGACCATTTTATATGTACCAAAACCAGAAGGAGAAAAAGGAAAAACTCAGCCAAAACCATCTCTCTTTCCCTATCTATTGCTTAAAGGCTTCAAGTATGTCTTAAAATAAGCAATTTTTAAAAATCTGTGGTTTTGTCGATTCTTAAATTTTCTTCGAAAATGTAATAATCTGAATAGATTGGTTCAGAATGAATATGCAGAGGAAGATTTTGATGAATGGTACGCACGTGCTACTCCTATCTTGCCAATTCCGGTTAAAAGGTCTCCTAACTAAGATACGAAATAAGACAGATAGTAAAATTCATGTGAAATCAGGAATTATTATTACTCCAGATAAAACTCGGTTTATAAATTAGTTTCATATTGAATATTTATAGTACTTCGGCGAGCTGAAAAAAATTAATAATTGCAATTATAATTTATAGGGCTGGTCAAAGCTTGACTTGTTTTATTTAGCAAATTATTATCTTATAAAGGTGTAAATTTAGTAATATTGCATAGTAGAATGTGCTAGAAAAAAAATATAAAATGTTAATATTCTAGTTTTAGTAACTAGTTTGCTATAGAATGAAACTGCAATCATGTTGAGTAAAAAATCTTTCATGTTTCGAATTGAACATAATGCAGTCTTGCAAATCACGTTGCGATTTATCGAGTCACATACGTAGCACTTTAAGGGCATGTGACACAGCTAAATACCTGTATTACCGACGACAGTTTTTCAGTTCACTGAATGTTTTTTTGAACCTAAGAACTTTTTTTGTAAATAAAATATCGAGCTGAAACTTGAGGAAATGTATTAGAGTACAATAAAGTACGTTTAGGTACTACATTTTGGTAGGAACTTCACTGAAAATTATTTCATCTTTTTTCTGAACCTCAACATTTTTTGAACGTTCGAACTTTTTTTATACATAAAATATCGGTCTCAAACTTTGAGAAATGCAAGAGTCGAAAGAAAACTACGTTTAAGTACAAAGCTTAATAAGAAAAGATGTAAAAAAAAAATTTCAACAATCAATTCCAGCGGCATCAGCCGGTAACGATGTACACGAAAATACGAACCCTCTAGAGCCTCGTCTAGTGGCCGCCAGGATTCGTATTTTCGTGTACAAGGTTACCGGCTGATGCCGTTGGAATTCATTGTTGAAATATATTTTTTTACATCTTTTATTATTAAGCTTTGTACTTAAACGTAGTTTTCTTTCGACTCTTGCATTTCTCAAAGTTTGAGAACGATATTTTATGTATAAAAAAAGTTCGAACGTTCAAAAAATGTTGAGGTTCAGAAAAAAGATGAAATAATTTTCAGTGAAGTTCCTACCAAAATGATGTACCTAAACGTACTTTATTGTACGCTAATACATTTCCCAAAGTTTCAGCTTGATATTTTATTTTTTAAAAAAGTTCTTAGGTTAAAAAAAATATTCAGTGAACTGAAAAACTGTCGTCGGTAATATAGGTATTTAGCTGTGTCACATGCCCTTAACTGATAAATTTTGAAGTCCGATGAAAAATTGGAGAAACAAAATCAAGTTTGATTTCCTCTCTTATATATTCAAATAAGAATATGAAGAAAGGCTCTGTTTCTCGGATCATTTTGATTGACCCTCATTATTGCTGACCCTTAAAAAGCATGCGTCCAAAATTAGTGATAAAAATTGCTTGCAGTCACAAGACTGTTGATTATCAAGGTTGCTACAGCTACAGGTCAGAAAATTCCCGAAAGTCAGGAAATTTAAAACTGGTCAGGTGATTCTTTTTGGTTAAAAATTCAACGGTTTTGTTCAACATTCGTCCTTTTGGGTTGAAAATATATTCTATTTTGGTAGAAATTTCATATTGTTTGCTTAAGAATTACAACTGGTTTGAATAAATATAATCTTTTATTGTTGATGATTCTACTATTTTATGAAAAATCGTCTTTTTTGTTGATTATTTGTCGTTTTAGTTTGTTTTTTAAACTTTTTTTTTGTTGAAAATTACTTTATTTTCGCTGAAAATTGATTATTTTAACTGCAAATTTTTGTTAGCATATTAATCTTCTGGGTGTGAAATTATTCATCTGTTCGTAATGGGATGTCTGGGAAAACTTGGTAGTCAGAAATTTTTTCCATAAACTGAAGTTAAAGTTAATTTGATTGTTTTGTTAAAAATGAAACGATTTTTATACAAAATTAATTGTTTTTTTGTTGAAATTACAAATGTTTGGTTCAAAGTTCGTCCTTTTGGGTTAAAAATCACAACTGGTTGGTTTAAAATAATTTGTTAGGTATGGTTGATGATTCAAATATTTTATGAAAATTTGTCGTTTTTTTGATTGATGAATTGCCATTTTAGTTTTTAACAAACTTTTTTTTGTATACAATTTTATGTATTTTATTCAAAATCATTTTTTTTCGTTGAAAATTTATTATTTTAACTGAAAAATTTTGGCAGCATACTAATCTTCTTGGTGACTAATTTATCTTTTCGATTTAAAATTCATTTCTTTGATTTAAAATTTAAATAGTAGGATAAAAAATCCTTAAATTCAAAACATTTGTGGAAAATTGATTTATTTTGTTAAAAGTTATTCTTTTGGGTTGATAATTCATTTTTCTTTGTTTAAAATGAGTTTTTTCTTTGTTTTAAACTAAAAATGTAACTATTCTATTTAAAATTAAAAATGTATCTGTTAGGTGAAATTTCAACTGTTTTATTGAAAATTCGTCTTTTTGGTAGAAGAGAATCTGTTAGTTGAAACATTATCTTTTTGGTTCAGTATTCAATATTCGACTTTTTCCGTTGTAAATTAATCTTTTAGTTTGACAATTCAACTGTTTGGTTAAAAAATTGTTTTTGTTGAAGATTCATTATTTTAGTTCAAAATTAATTTCTTCAACCTAACTGAAAATTTAACTTCCATTTTTTGTGAAAAAAAAAATTTCTATGGTTAAAAATGTAACTATTTTTTTGCAATTTGTTCGTTTTTTTTTGGTTGAAAATTTATTTTTCCAAATAAAAATTAAACTATTATATTTTTACTTGAAAATTTGTCTTTAATGGTTAAAAATACATGCAGAAAATTCATCTTTTGAGTTGAAACTTCAACTATTTGGTTCGAAATTTATTTTTTGGTTAAAGATTTATCATTTTAATTCTAGATTCATTTCTTTAAGTGAAAATTTAACTATTCTATTTTTTGTGGAAAATTGATTTTTTTTATAGAAAATTCATTGACTTGGTTGAAAATTTGACTATTTTGTTGACTATTTGCTTGAAAATTAATTATTTTACTGAAAATTTAACTATTCTGTTTTAGTTAAAAATTCAATTCTTTGGCTAAAAATTTTTCATTGTTATTAGCAAATTAATGTTTTGGGTTGGAAATTCAATTATTTGGTTAAAAAATCATTTTTGTTGAAGATTCATCATTTTAGTTCAAAATTAATTTCTCGGATAATTCCACTATTTCATATTTGTGGGAAATTGTTCTTCCTTGATAAAAATCTCATCTTCTTGGTTGAAAATTTATCGTTTTTGTTTGAAAATTAATTTTCTTAACTGAAAATTGAACTGTATTTTCTGTGAAAATATAACTATTTTGTTCAAAATTCACTTTTTTTGTTGAAGTAAACATTTTAGTTACAGATTGATGTCTCTAACTGGAAATTTAACTATTTTATTTTTTGTTAAAAATGTATCTTTTTTTGTAGAAAATTTATCTTCTTGGTTGAAAATTCGTTAATTTGGTAAAAATTTATCCCTTCTATTTTTGGTTGCAAATTCAACTATTTTTTTGAAAATCTGGATTTTTTTTATGATTTGAAAATTTTTGGATAAGATTAAAATTCCTCTTAGTCTGCAAATTAGTATTTTTTTCGAAGATGCAATTAATTTGTTTAAAAAATGATTTTTCTATTGGTTTAATGCAACCGTTTTTTATTAGAAATTTAAATTCATTTTATTTGAATTATCAACTATATTGCGTTTTTCGTTAGGAATTCCTTTTCTTTATGGGTGATTCACAAGACTAGTTCAAAATTTAACCAGTTTGTTAATTCTGTTTCTCTTGGTTGAAATTTTTTGTTAACTGAAAATCTAATTCTTTCATTTTTGGTTTAAAATTTGTCCTTTTGAGTAGAAAAGTCAACTATTTGCTTAAAAATTCATATATTTTTTAAATAATTTGCAGATGACCCATCGTAAACTTTTGTATTGATTGTTGTTTAAAATAAATTAAAAAAATCTTTTTTGCATCAACATTATTCATCTGCTGAGTGTGAGGTTGTTTTTATGAACAAAAGAAAAATTTAGAACGGTCAAGGAAAACGAAAAATTGATCAGGGAAGTCAGGGAATTTCGTAATTGAGATTCTGTAGCAACTCTGATAGTTAAGCATGCTGTTTGAATAGGATTCTGACAGGAAATTGAGAATATTAATCTAGTTGATTGTAAAATAAAAATTATTGTAGAGATTATTGATGGTAAAGATTATAAACAAGATACTGCACGATTTACTCTGTTCGCTGTCTATTTTTTCTTCTTTGACTTTCAAGTAAAGCCTTAAGCTACAGTTGAAAGTAAGCTTGTAAAAGTAGAACTTGGATAAAGGAGAATGATGTCGCCTAGCGTAACAGGATCTTCGAACGAGTGCACATGCGCTGTTGTCTGTAGTTAGTTATTCTCTGCCTTTCTGCAATGAACGACAATAATTGGAGTTGCGAAACGATGGAAAACCCGAACTTAAAAAACGATCGTCTGTCCCCCTCTTTTAAATCCAGGGAAATTTTACTAGTCTAAAGTAGGATACCAGGAACATTTTATTTGGATTCCAGAAATCAGGGTTTAGCTGTCAGGGCGTGCTGCTGGTCAGGAAAAACCTGGAAATCAGGGAATTTTTTTAGTCAGGGAAAATCAGGAATTAAAAGAAAAAGAAAAAAATTAGGGAATTTCTGTAAGAATATTAATAATAATTTATTATTATTATTATTATGCAACTTTTTTCTTAAATCACTTTTTAGTTACTTTTTTAAATGGAAAAGGTCGCTTGAGGTCTATACCTATTTTTTTGTAATTCTTTTGAAATCTCTGAAGAGGTTTTTTAAAGGATTCTAGGAAATTTTTGATAGATTTGAATAATTTGAAGCAAATTTAAAAGATTTCTGGACATTTTTCAAAATTTTCAGATATTTTTATAATTGATTTTATTAATGTTAAGGGAATTCAAAGAATTGGACAGATTTTAAAGTATTTTCATCAATTTTACAGGATTTTGAAATATTTTAATATATATATATATGTTTTTAATGAAAGATTACCAAAGATTTTGAATATCTTTTGGTATTTTTATGTTAGGACATTTGAAATATTTCCAATGGAAATTAAAGATTTTTGATGATTTCAATGATTTAAGAGATTTCAAAGCCCTCAAAATATTTTAATAGCTTTTCACAAAACTTTAGGGATTTTGTATGATGTTTAAGATTTTTAAATATTTCAAGGTACTATTAAAGATTTTAAAGAATTTTCAAAACTTTAGCATACTTTAACATCAACAGATGAATTTTTAAATGATTTTAATTATTTTAAATATTTTATGTTATTTTTAAGAATCGCAAGGGATTGCAAAAGATTTGAAACATTTTAGGGAATTTTAAAACAGTCCAAGAAATTTTCAATTCATTTCAATAATTAGAAATACTGTCGCGTATTTTTAATTGATTTCAATAGTTTGAAGTATCTTTAAATGATTTTAAAGGTGTTAATTTATTTTTTCATTCTAAGGAATTTTAAAGAGCTTTGAAAAGTTTAATGTGATTACAAATTTTAAATATCATTAAGCCTTTTTAAATAGATTTCAATATTTTGAATTGATTACAAAGGATTTTAAAGATATTAAAGTATTTTTTTGTATTCTAAGGAATTTTCAAGACCTTTGAAAAATTTTTGGATATTTTAGGGTATTTTTAAAAACTTTAATAAATTTGTAAACATTTTCCCAATTTCAAAAGATTGACAAACAGTTTAAATGTCTTAAAGCATTTCTCATAGATTTTAATGATTTGAGGTGATTCCAAAGGAGTTTAATTTTAAAGATATTAAGGCATTTTTTTTAAATATCAAGGAATTTTTGCAAAGCTTTGGATAGTTTCAAGGCTATTAATAAATTGTCCGGGATTTTAGATAATATCAAATTTCATTGGATTTTAGCATACTTAAATGGATTTCAAAGAATTTATTCACAAGGTTTGAGAGATTTCGCAGTGTTTCAAAGATTTGAAGAGATTTACAAATATCTTTTTTGCTATTTTTTATTAATAAGAAATAATGAAAAATAAATTATTATTAAATTATACTGGTTTCATTTCAATTCTTTGGAATTTTCTTGAATTTTCTGAATTTACTTAAAAATGTCAATAAATTTACTTAAATCTACTGAATTCAATGATTTTTTTTTCACATTTTTGAATTATTTTAAATTCACTTGAAGTTTTTTGTAATTTATTTTACATTTTTATGAATCACATCGAATTCTTCGTATTTTATTTTAATTCCTTTATACTCACTCCCATTTTACTTAAAACAATGGAATTTGTTTTCATCTTTTCCAATTAATTTTAATTCTATTGAACATAGCTTGAATTGTTTTGAAGTCTTATGAATCGAATTCTTTTCAATTAAAAAAAAACAGTAGTCCTTTAAAATTGTTTTATTCCGTTTATAAAATATTCTATAATTACGCGGGGTATTACTGTAACAAAAGAAAAGTGTAAACATGGACCGAGAAAAAAATTTGAATTTCGCGCTAGAATTTCTGGCGCGAAATTAGAATCTCGACACGATTTAAGAGCTTCGACGTTTCCAAAGTTTCGTTTCTTCGAGTAGAAAATGTAGTAGATTCTCTATAGAATTTTCTGAATGCAACATCTTTCCCGTTAATGATACACATATTGTGGACTCGATTTTTTCAGAAGAGCAGATCAGAGCAGAGAAACAGTTTTAGGCTCACCTCACAACAGTCTAAAAGACAAGGACGGACTAAAGTTGAAAAAGGATAAAGATAGTGACCGAAACTGACCGGACCTCTGACCGGCCCACAAACCGCGGTAAGATTTTTATTCGGTGACGTATGCTACTTTTAATTTTTCAGAAAAAAAAAATCAGCGGCGGATAGTGCACGCAAATATGTAGAAAAAAATTTATTACATTTGGCTACTAATGGCTTACTGACTGACGCAATACAACTTAGTAAACAAATTGGGAAATACCAGATCCGATCTTACACTGTTTCCCCTTTTTCCTTCTTTACTCCATTTTTTAAGAATTCGTTTTCCTCTTTTTGTTAAGCAATTTTCCCATTTTCTCGTTTCTTTTTCTCGCTTAAATGTCTATTATTATATTTGTTGGTGCAGAGTTCATCTCTTTTGGTTAAAAAAGATATTATTTGGTTGAAAATGTAAGTTATTTTGTTGATAATTTATCTCTGCTGGCTAAAAGTAGAATGCTTTTGGTTAAAAATTTACAATTTGGTTGAAAATTTATGTTTTTTGGTAGACATGGCATCTTTTTTGGTTCACAATTTAACTGTTTGGTTTTTGGTTGAAGTATAATTTTATTGGTTTGAATATTCGAACATTTTTTTGGTTGAAAATTCATCTTTGTAAGTTGAAAATTGAATTCATTTATTTATCAAATCAATTAATTACCTTATTATCAATTTATCCTTTTGTGTATAAAATTAATCTTTCTTTGTTGAAATTGAACTTTTTTTTTGAAAATTAACTATTTTGTTAAAAAGTCATCGTCTTTAGTTGAAAATCTAATTGTTTTGCTAAACATTTATCCGTCTAGATTAAAAAATAATCTTTTAGTATAAAAGTGATCTTTTTGTTTTCAATTGAAAATTCAACTATTTTGTTAAAAAGTCAAGTTTGTCCTCTTGGATTAAAAATTAATTTTTCTGGTTTGAAAATGACCTTTTATTTGTTGACAATTCAACTGTCTTCTTAAAAAGTCATCTTTTTAGCTTGAAAAGTCAACTATTGGTTAAAAATTCAACTTTTTGTTAAAAATTCAACTATTTTCTTGAAAAAATCATGTGTTTTGTTTAAAATGTGAGTGTTTTGATGGACATTTGCTTTTTTGGATAGAAAATTCGTTCCTTTGGATTGAAAGTGTATATTGTATATTGCAAGTGTATATTGTATAGTGTCAAGTATTTTGTTGTATATTTAAATAATTTTGTTGAAAATTCAACTGTTTTGTTAAACATTCGTCTTTTTGGATAGAAAATTCATCCTTTTGGATAGAAAATCCATCTTTTGGTTTAAAAGTTTTCTTTTTTGGTTAAAAGCTTATTATTTTTAATTGAAAAATCAACTATTTCGTTGAAGTAATTTATTTTGGTCGAAATTTCAACTGTTTTCTTGAACATTTCTGTTTTTGATAAGGAAATTTGTCTTTTTGGAATTAAAATTCAGGTTTCTTATTTGAAAATGAACTTTTTTGTTAGAAATGCAACTCTCTTCTGAAAAATTAATATTTTTTATTTCAAAAGTCAACTATTCGGTTAAAAATTCAACTGGTTTGTTGAAAATTGATCATTCGGGGTTTCAAAATCGACGGTTTTCTAAAACATTTGAATTTTTAGCTCGGAATCTCATTTATTCAAAATTCATCAATTTTGTTTTTGAAAATTCATATTTTTTGTTGAAAATACAACTTTTTCGGGTCTAAAATTCCACCAATTTCAAAAATATTCCGCATTTCACCTTGAAAACTCAATTTTGTTGTTGAAAATTGATTTCTTTTGTTAGAAAATCTTTTTGTTTAAAAATGCAACTATTTTGTTAAAAAATTGAATATATTTCGTCTTGAAATATTAGGAATTTAAAACATTTCATATTGAATTTAACATTGAACCTGCATTAATTTTATTTTAAAGAATGTATTTCCCCATTTTCGTAAAAAGTTAAATTATATCCATCATTTATTTATTTTTGGCTGTAAAATCTGCCATGTGGATTATATCGACATTAAAGAAAATACTGATAATGTAATAAGAAATCTTGTAAATATTATTCATGAGGCAAGCAATGTATTTAGCCGTTTTTTCTTTTATCTTATTGACTAGAGTCGACTAAAATTGTTTTCTTGTTTCATATCTGATATCTAAATATAGGAAAATTATTGTTGCGTTTCGTAAAGCGTTTTCTGGCGTCAAAAAACCGGGAGTTTGTCGGATGCTTGAGGTCTTTGGCAAACTATCTTTTGCACGTAGGCGTGGTAGAAGTCTGCGAGGCTAGCTAGAGTCCACGGATGTGAATCACTTTTTTCAACCAGTTACACGGTATCTAATGTTGCTGATAACAGTGGAAGTGGCGAGGAACTAAGTTGTAAAGCATGAAAAACAAAGAACGGAATCATTTTTGCTGTCTTAAATGCCGTTAGGCGAACCTTGAAACCTAGAATGTTGTTCTGATGCAAAATCTTGGTTGAATTTTAAATTTGGATAATTTTCAATTGCAGACTGTAAAAATTCCTAACTTATCGACTTTTAGAACCTAGCTACAGCTGAAGTGGTTCGTGTCCGTGCTAAGCTTCTAGAATCTTCGAGAACATTCTAGAAAATTAGCACGGGTACGAATTACTAAAGCGGTAGAACGGTCTCGAAGTCGGTAAGGAATCCGTGTATAGGAACCTCCTTGTCTATTTACTGCCCCCCCCCCCCCCTATGAATTCGTCTTTTTTCTCCTGTTTTCAAGAAAGTTTCTTTTTTAATTGATTTTTTGCTTAGAATGGAGGATGAATAACTTTTTAAATGTTCAAAATGATAATATTTTGAAGCATTTTTAAGTTACAAACATTAAATATTGATCGAATACCATTTTTCAAGATCACAAAATTTCAATAAAAATTTGTTTTAAAAATTGAAGGAATTAAAATTGTAACTCTCAATTTCTAATCTTAGCACTCTGAAATTTTTAAGATTTAAGGCTTTCTATAAACAAGCAATACTCAAATTGTTTAAATTTGCATATTTGGTTTATAATTTCTCATTTTCATTAAATATTGCTAAATAAGTCAAATATTGCTAAAACTTGAAGAATTACCTTTTTCAATATAGAAAATTCAATTTGCAGTTGGTCAAATTTGGAATATTTTTAACTGAAAATTTTTTTAAAGATACGATTTAAAATGAAATTAAAAAGCTAAATTATGAATAGAATAATTTGAAATGATTTAAAAATTGAAAATAGTTTGTAAAGTTTTATACGGAATTTTAGATTTGTTCAACTACTAAGGCTTTCTAATTGAAACAGTTCAATTTTTAAGGTTCAAATTTGTAAATATTTATTTTTGAATAGATTCATAGTCTTTTGAATGAATTGTTTTCATGTTTCAATGAGCATCGTAGTATTTGTTTGCTATGGTTTTGCTTCAATTAATTTTAAAAAAATTATGTTCTTTTTGTATGTTTCATTTTGATCGATCATTAATTTGAAGAGCGAATATTTTATGTTCAAAAATGTTATGTTCACTTCTTTAATATAATTTTCTTAATACCCTACACCGCAAAAGAAAGTATAAACAAAAAAGTTTCCACTTATTTTAAAGTTAATTTTCCAGAAAATTCAATCGACGTTTTGACAAAATTGTTTTCTAAAAAAATTATTATCATATCTTATGATCAGAATTAATCTCTTTTGGTTCAAAATTCTACTATTTGGTTGATAATTTAATTATTTTCTTGAAAATTCAACTTTTTTGTTGAAAATTTGTCGTTTTTAGTTACATTTAACTGTTTTTGATAAAAAAATTTAATCTTTTTGTTGTTGAAATATCAGCTGTTATATTTTTCATTAAGAATTCATTTTTTCTCTTGAAAATTTATCTATTTGGTTGAAGGTTAAACTGCTTTGTTATTCATTCTTTTAATTTGTTGAAAATTTAACTATTTGTTTAACAATTTAATTTTTTGTAGAAAGTTCATCTTTTTGGCCAAAAATTGAAGAATTTGGTAGCAAATTCAATAATTGTGTTAAAAATGAACTTTTTTTTATTGAAAGTACATATTTTCAGGTTGAAATTTTGTTGCAGAAAATTTGTCTAATGACTCAACTTATCTGTTTGGAAATTGATATTTTTTGGTTGAATTAAATTGTTTTTGTATACAATTAAAATCTTTTTTGGTTGAAATGCCAACTATCGAATATCACCTTCTTTTTTTAATATTTATTTTGTTTGATTAAAAAATGTTCTTTATTTTGTAAAAAATTCTTTTGGGTTGAATTCAACTGTTTTCGATAATAAATTGATATTTTTCAGATTAAACCTATTATATATTTGGTAGAAAATTTAACTATTTTGTATTAATTTTAGTTACTATTTAAAATTAACCTTATTAAACCAAAATTTAAATATATATTTTTAACGAAAAAAGAAATGTTTTGAGAATAGAAATTCAAATTTTTGGTTAAAAAATGATATATTTTGTTAACAAATTTTTTTAAAAGAAATTTCATATTCTTAACTGATAGTTGAACTACTTGGAAAAAAGTGTGTGTTTTGCTGAGAAATTGTCTTTTTCGTAGAAAATTAATTTTCCTGATTGCAAATCCTTCTCCTTATTAGAAAATGTAATTATTTGATTGAAAAGTTAACTATTCTATGAAAAGCTCATCTTTTTGGCTTAAAAATTTAACATTTAGCCGACATTTTTTTTCTTTATTGACTGAAAAATCTTTTTTTTATTGAAAATTCAACTCCTGTTGAAAATTTGGTTGTAAAGGCAACCGTTTGTTTTAAAATAATTTGTTTGTTTGACAGTTATTATTTCTTAGTTAAAAATGAACTTTTTGATTGAAAATTTGCCTTGTCGGGTTTAAAAGTCAACTGTTTTCTAAAAATCTTCGACTTTTCACCTTGAAAATTCAGGTATGTTAAGCTAACGTAACCACATATTTGAACCGAGTTGAAACCTATCTCATAATTAAGGGCTCATTTAATGCTAATTTAATGCCCTATTGCCAAACTTAATGCTGCATTATTAAAAAAAAACGGGGGTTACGCTAGCTTAACGTTAAGCTGGCGGAACTCCATGTGAAAAAATGTTAAACCGTGTTCTGTCATATCACATAATTAAGGGCTCGTTTGATGCTCTCCAAAACCACAAAAAATTATTTTCCAAAACCCACCCCTAATACTGAAAAAACGCCCTAAATATAAATTATGCACAAATTTTAAATCTGACCATACTATAATTAAAGGCTAATTTAATGCTCACCATAACCACGAAAAATTATTTTCCAAAACCCACTCCAAATACTGAAAAACCACCCCTAATATAAATTATGCACAAATTGTAAAGGACCCCGCACCAAATGTACAGTAAAATGGCCACCTGTGAAAAATTATAAAAAAAATTTTTTTGTATCTTCGATCCTGCAAAGCAATAATTCGAAGGAAAAAAGTAAGAAAAATGGACAGTTTTTTTACAAACAATTGTCAAAGTTTCAATTTTTACATGTATTTTAATAGAAAAATGCTGATTTTCGTGAAAAGTTTTTTTTTCTCCTAAACTAATAGTTGGATTTGGTTCAAACTTGCACATTTTCACTATCATTCCTACCAAAACAAAAGGTTCATATCCAAGATCTAGAAAGACAAACGGTTTATGGGGTATACGCCATGATATAAGGGTGTTTTCATACCTCAAACACCCAAGTATGGAAATTATCATTTCTTGGTAACTAAAATCACTAGGTATTTTTTATTCAATTACTATGGTATGAAATAACTTTCAAATAAGTAGAGGAAGTGTGCATGTCAAGGGGTTGTTTAATCATCCCTTATTTAGAGAAGCAGGGAAATTAACTTTTCGTAAGGAATAAATCACCAATGATCAGGCTTATAAAATCACATTAAAACATATGCAGGTAGCCTTATTTATCAGGATTTGCAGTAAAATTTATTTTCAGGGTCATTTTATCATCCCCTAATTATGGAACCAAGGAAATCGGTATTTAAACGGGATAAAGTACCAGAGATTTTTTATTATAACATTGATGAACAAAATCACCTTAAAATATATACAGGTAGGGTTTTTTTTAGCAGAATTTGCATAAGAATTTATTTTCAGGGTCGCCTAATCACTCCCTATTTATAAAAACCCAAGGAAATCGATAATTTAAACGGGATAAAGTACCAGAGATTTTTTATAATAACATTGATGAACAAAATCACTTTAAGATACTTTAAAATTCCTATGCAAATCCTGATAAAAAATACTACCTGTATATGTTTTAAAGTGATTTTGTTGATCAATGTATTAATAAAAAAATCTGTGGTACTTTAATCCGTTTAAAATATCGATTTCCTTGGGCCAATAAATAAGGGGTGATTAGGCGACCCTGAAAATAAATTCTTATGCAAATTTTGCTATAAAAAAACGCTACCTGTACATATTTTAAAGTGATTTTGTTCATCAATGTTATTATAAAAAATATCTGGTACTTTATCCCGTTTAAATTATCGATTTTCTTGGGTTTTAATAAATAGGGAGTGATTAGGCGACCCTGAAAATACATTCTTATGCAAATTCTGCTAAAAAAAACCATACCTGTATATATTTTAAGGTGATTCTGTTCATCAATGTTATAATAAAAAATCTTTGGTACTTTAACCCGTTTAAAATATCGATTTCCTTGATTTAATAATC
>NC_046659.1:125414599-125442528 GCF_010883055.1 Belonocnema kinseyi | reverse complement strand
TGATTTTGTTGATCAATGTATTAATAAAAAAATCTCTGGTACTTTAATCCGTTTAAAATATCGATTTCCTTGATTCAATAAATAAGGGATGATTAGGGGACCCTGAAATTAAATTCTTATGCAAATCTTGCTAAAAAAAAGCTACCTGTATATATTTTAAAGTGATTCTGTTCATCAATGTTATAATAAAAAATATTTCTGGTACTTTATCCCATTTAAAATATCGATTTCCTTTGTTCAATAATTAGGGGATGATTAAATGACACTGAAAATATATTCTGATGCAAATCCTGATAAAAAATGCTACCTGTATATGTTTTAAAGTGATTTTGTTGATCAATGTATTAATAAAAAAATCTCTGGTACTTTAATCCGTTTAAAATATCGATTTCCTTGATTCAATAAATAAGGGATGATTAGGGGACCTTGAAATTAAATTCTTATGCAAATCTTGCTAAAAAAAAGCTACCTGTATATATTTTAAAGTGATTCTGTTCATCAATGTTATAATAAAAAATCTCTGGTACTTCGTCCCGTTTAAATACCGATTTCCTTGATTCCATAATTAGGGGATGATAAAATAACCCTGAAAATAAATTCTATTGCAAATCCTGATAAATAAGGCTACCTGCATATGTTTTAATGTGATTTTATAAGCCTGATCTTTGGTGATTTATTCCTTACGAAAAGTTAATTTCTCTGCTTCTCTAAATAAGGGATGATTAAACAACCCATTGACATGCACACTTTCTCTACTTATCTGAAAGTTATTTTATACCCTAGTAATTGAATAAAAAATACCTAGTGACTGTAGTTACTAAGAAATGATCGCTTCCATTCTTGGGTGTTTGAGGTATGAAACACCCTTATATCATGGTGTATACCCCATAAACCGTTTATCTTTCTGGATCTTGGATACTAACCTTTTGTTTTGGTAGGAATGATAGTGAAAATGTGCAACTTTGAACCAAATCCAACTATTAGTTTAGGAGAAAAAAAACTTTTCACGAAAATCAGCATTTTTCTATTAAAATACATGTAAAAATTGAAACTTTGACAATTGTTTGTAAAAAAACTGTCCATTTTTCTTACTTTTTTCCTTCGAATTATTGCTTTGCAGGTTCAAAAATACAAAAAAGAATTTTTTTTAGAATTTTTCACCGGTGGCCATTTTACTGTACATTTGGTGGGGGTCCTTTGACCATACTCTAATTAAGGGCTCATTTAATGCTCATTTAATACCCTTTTACCAAATTTAATGCTCCACTATTTTTTTTAACCGGGGATTACGTTAGCTTAACGTTAAGTTGACGGAACCCTATGGGAAATAAACGTTGAATCGAGTTCTGTCTTATTACATAATTAAAGGCAAAGTTAATGCTCTCCAAAACCACGAAAAATTATTTTCCAAAACCCACCCCTAATACTGAAAAACCTCCCTTAATATAAATTATGCACAAATTGTAAATCTGACCATACTATAATTAAGGGCTCATTTAATGCTCATTTAATGCCCTTTTGCCAAATTTAATGCTCCACTAGTTTTTTTAAACCGGGGGTTTCGCCAGCTTAACGTTAAGTTAGCGTAACACCCGGTTAAAAAAAAATAGTGGAGCATTAAATTTGACAATGGGCCCTTAAATTTGCATTAAATGAGCCCTGAATTATAGTATGATAAGATTTGCAATTTGTGCATAATTTATATTAAGGGCTGTTTTTCAGTATTAGGGGTGACTTTTGGAAAATAATTTTTGGTGGTTTTGGAGAGCATTAAATGAACCTTCAATTATGTGATACGATAGAACTCGATTAAACGTTTATTGTACATGGGGTTCTGTCAGCTTAACGTTAAGCTAACGCAACCCCGTTTTTTTTTAAATATTGTGGAGCATTAAATTTGGCAATGGGGCATTAAATGAGCATTAAATGAGCCCTTAATTATGAGTTAGGTTTCTACTCGACTCGAAGATGTGGTTACGTCAGCTTAACATATCTTGAAAATACAACTATTTGGTCAAAAATTCTACTACATATTTTGTTGAAAATTCAACTATTTTGTTGATAATACAATATATTTCTACTTGAAATCCTAGGAACGTAATGCATTTGATATTAATTTTAATTCTTTAACCCTACATTAATTCGATTTAAAATAATTTATTTTACCATTGTTTCCCTATTTTTGTGAAAAATCAGCCTTTGTACACTGTTTTGTGGTTATTTTCGACTCGGAAGTCTTTTTCAGACCCGGTTGAATTGTAGATTTGTGACGTATCGGAAACGAATTATGGAAATGATTGAATTGAGTTCTACATATTGTTAAAAGACGGATTGTATTGCATTTTCAAATTTGCTTTAAAACAAAACTCAGAATGTAGTCGAGAGTTGGCGCTTATGTAAGAGATCGCCGATTGCATGTTATTTCAAGATATTTTTGCTCGCATTTTTGCGAAAGGAAAGTGTTTACCAAATTGCTTAGTCGAATCCGACGGTACCAACGTTTTGCGTCAACTGTTCTTTTACTGTTTTACGTGAAATAAGCCTCCTGACTTTCTTGTGAATATTCAGTTAGCTTTCACTCTCTAAGAGTCTAACTGCAATGTTCGTTGTCTCTCTTTTTGCATCGAGCTGTACACCGATTCAAGTCGTGGAAAAATGCATCGCTCAGTTGACAATCGTTTCGTAGGATTATTATTTTATGTTGAAATTTAGTTGCTCGAATAGAAGAATAATACCATATCAACATCAAAATTTCCTATTTTCCATCGTTTTTTTTTTTGTTTTCTTTTATTGAACCTAAAGTAGATTAGTAAGGAGGGTTCAAACTATAAATTTCTATCTTACTGTCATCGAGTAGATTCTATAATTGCAGTGGTTCGTGTCCGTGCTCATCTTCTAGATTATTCTGCATGACTTAGCTGATATTGCGCAATTGTGAGGGTCGAATTTTGTGCAAACAACTTCAAGGTTATTTATCATGTCGTGTTAATATTTTCAAGGTCATATTTTGATTTGTCCTTGCCTTTTTTTGCTGCGTAATACAGTTGTATATAGAAAAATAAGGATGAAGTATTGCTTTATTATAGATAATATATTACATGAATAAAACTCCTGTCTGTATTTATTAAGTGCGAAAATAAAACTCGTGAAAAACGTTTTTCTGAAGTCTGGAACTGTATAGAACATTAGCACGGGCACAAACCACTGCAGCTTTAGGATCTTCTAGATGTCGGTAAGGTAGGAATTTTTAGTTAGGTAATACATGAGTAAGGATAGTTTCTTTAAATCAAGTAATCTTTTTTTCAGTACATGTAGAAAAATAAGGATGAGATATTGCTTCCTTATATATAATATATTAAATGAATAAAATTAATGTCTTTATTTATTCAGTGTGACAATAAAACTCACGAAATACGTTTTTCTGCAATTTAGAACCTTCTAGAATTTTAGCACGGATGCGAACCATAAACGTAGAATCTTCTCGATGTCGGTAAGATAGGAATTTCAATTAGGTAGTAGGTGAGTAAGGAAAGTTCTATCAGATTTTCAGGTGAATTTCCAAATCAGAAGACATAATTTGGAACCAACTGAAGCAGGGCTTAAAATATTTGAAATTTAAAATATCTAATTTTTTCAACTATATCGATAACATGCTTCACTGGTACTATATTAGATTCAATTTAAAAATCTTTGCATGTATTATATTTTCAGTAAACGTATTGCTATTTCAACAATATAAATGAAATTTTAACCAAGTAGTTCAATTTTCAACAAACAGATAAATTTTCAAACAATTAAATTAATTTTCTATGAAAAAAAGTCCAGTTTTCAGCGAAATATGTGAATTTTTAACTAAAAAAGATTATTGTTCAACCAAAAGTCGAATAGTTAAATTTCCCGTTTAAAAATGAATTTTACACTAAAAAAAATTCAATAAAAATTAAAATCCTCAACCAAAATGGATTAATTAAAATCAAAAAGTTTCATTATTAACAAAAAAAAGATAAAATTTCGACCAAAATAGATGAATTTTAAAGCCAAAAAGACAAATCTTCAACTAAAAAATATAAATTGTGTAATAAAACTGAATTAGTGAAGTTTTCAGTTAAAAAGTTAATTTTCAACGAAAAAGTCCGAGTTTTCAACCAAATGCGTGAATCTTTAACTAAAAAAAAATAATTTTTACTCAATCTATAAAAAAAAAAAGAAATTTCAACATAATAGTTAAATTTTCAACGAAAGAGATCAATTGTGAAATAAAATAATTCATCTTCAAACAAAAAATTCTATTTTTAATAAAAGTAGTTAAAAGTGCAACCAAGTAGTTGAAATTTCGACTAAAGAAGAGAGATTTCGAGCCAAAAATGAAAGTTAAATTTTTAACCAAAAAAAATCAAAGCTTTTAGTCCAAAATCAAAAAGTGCAGTGCAAACTAATTTAATTTCAAAGCAACATTTTCAGTTTTCCAACATAATATTTTAAAAGTACTAAAACTTAACTTCAATGTTTATTTCAACTATTATTCTTTGCTATATATATTATCAACATTTTTTATTTTTTTGTGGAACTAATTATTTTTAGTTGAATAATTTACTGTTATATTTTTGGTTAAAATTTTTATTATATTGTTGAAAATTCGAATCATTTAGATGGAAATTTAACAACTTGATTAAAAAGTCATCCTTTTTGGTTGAAAATTCAGATATTTTATTATTTTTCATGTTTATTATATATTTTCATTTTTTTATTTTTTAAATGTGAACTTTTAATGAAAAATACAAAATATGAAATGACCGAAAAAGTATTTCTTGGTTGAGAAGTTAGCTGTTTTGGTAGAAATTAAATTTTTTTTAAATTCATATCTATTGATTAAAGTTAAATTATTTGGTTTTAAATACAGCTGTTTGATTAAACATAATTTTTTTCTAATTTATCTTTCTAGTCAATTATTTTTTTGAAAATTTGTCCGCTTGGATAGAAAGTTATACTTTTATGGTGAAATTTAATATTTTTTTAAAATTGATTTTAATTGTAAAAAATTCTTTTTTTTTAGCTTGAAAATGTAACTATTTCCTTGAAAATTCCACTATTTGGTTGTAACATCAACCTCTTCGTTTAAAAATTAATTTTTTTGTTTGAAAATGTAAATAGTTTATTAAAAATTCATCTATCTCGGTTAAAAATTAATTTTTTGTTGACCCCATAATTTCATTTAAAAGAATTTATTCCTCTATTATACCTCTTTTTTCTTAAGAAATCATCCTTTTTCCTCTCTTTTGAGAGCATTTTAGGTTTTGAAGTTTGATATTAGCATCAGTGGAGAATTTCTATTTGAATTCAGATCTATTTTTGCCGTAATAGTTGAAGGAGAAAATATAAATTCCTTCTGGGATTTACTTTTATAATCGTAATCCTCGAGAGAAATTAATTGACTCAAGAGAACCTCACGCGAAGAACTTTCAAGCTGGAAGACATTTGAATAACTGGATCTTAAAACACAGGGAAACTGAGCTGAAGCAAACTGATGGATTTTTAATAGTTGACTTTAGATTTTAATCAAATATCAGACTTCAAACTTTTTTCCCCTTCTTAAACAGAATTTCTCTTTTTCCCTCTTTTATCAAGAAATTTTACATTTTTCTCATTTTTTCTTTTAAATTTGAAATAAAGTGATAGAACCCTGTAAGAAAATCAAACTATTTTTAGTTGAACGTTTAATTTTTTTTTAATTGAAAAGTCCACTATTATATTTTTGGGTAAAGATTTTATTATTTTGTTTAAAAGTAATCCTATATGGTTCAAAAATCAACTGTTTTTTGAAAATTCATTATTTTGGATAGAAAATTCATCTTTTTGGCTTGGAACTTCCGCAATTTGGTTGCGTCTTGTTTTCTTTTTTGACTTACAAATCTTTTAGTCAAGAAATCTTCTTTTTGGTTAAAAACTAGTCTTTTTTGGTTGAAGTCTCAACCATTACAGGTTGCAAACTCATTTTTTTTTATATAAAATTCAACTGTTTTACTCGAAAATTTAATTATTTTCTTGAAATAAAATTTTTTGTTGATAATTAATATTTTTTTATTAAAAATTCAAAGGTTTTATAGAGAATTCGCCTTGTTGGCTGAGAAATTCCGCAATTTGATTTCAATTTTTTTCTTTCTTTTCTCAAAAATATTTTCGTTAGAAATGCTACTGTTTGGTTAAAAATTAATTTTTTCGTTTAAAGCTTCCATCATGTTTAGTTTAGAATTCATATTTTTTTGCTGTTAGTTTCAGTTTCTTTGAAAATTACATTTTTTTTCAAATTTTTGCTGTGACAATTTTTTTTCAAATAGATCTTTTTTATTTGAAGGTTCAACTATCTGATTAAAGTATTAACTTTTTGGATTTTTGATAGAAAATTGTTTTTTTTTTTGTTTTGTTGAAAATCATCTTTTTTGTTGAAAATGTAACTATTGTGGCAGAAAAATTAACTATTTTCTTGAAAATTAACTTTTCTGTTGCAAATTTATATTTTCAAATTTAAAAGCCGTCTTTATGGATGGAAAATTCATAGTTTGGTAAAAAAAGTCATATTTTTCAGTTAAAAGTTGAGTCTTTTTAATTGAAAATTCTACTATTATTATATTATTCTTTATTTTTGTATCAGAATTTAATTCTTTCGTTAAAAGTTTAATTATATTGTTTTAAATTAACTTTTTTGATGAAAATTTCTATTTTGGGGTCAAAATGTATATTGTTAGATTAAAAATTCAACACTTTTGTCGAAAATTCGTCTTTTTTTGGTGAAAATTCATTTTTTTTTTTAAGTGCAAAATTCAATTATCTTGGTGAAAATTCATATTTTTGGATTAAGAATGTAATTAAAAACTCTAATATTATTATTTAATAATATATTTTTGTATTTGAATTCTACTGTTTTCTTGACAAATTCATTTATTACATTTTCGTAAAAAAATCATCTTTCTTTGTTGAAAATTCATGTATTTTGTTCAAAATTCGTATTTTTTGGTGGAAAATTCAACTATGTATTTAGGAAAAAAATTTACTTATTTTGTGAAAAATTAACTTTTTGGTATAAAATTTAATTATTTTGTTGAAAATTAACTTTTTGGTAGGCAATTTAATTATTTTGTTAAAAATTAACTTTAATGTTGAAATTTCTACTTTTCAATCAAAAATGTATGTTTTTAGATTGAAAATTCAACTGTTTTGTTGAACATTCGTTTTTTTTTTTGAATGGAAAATTCATATTTTGGTGAATAAGTCATATTTTTTAGTTGAAAGTTATGTCATTTTAATTGATACTTCACTTATTATATTTTTCTTTGAAATCTGATCTGTTTAATTCTAAATTTAATTATTTGATTGAAAATTCCTTTTTTACGTAGAAAATTCAATTATTTTGGTAAGAAATTTAATTATTTTGTTAAAAATTAATTTTTTTGTTGAAAGTTTCTATTATTCAGTCAAAAATGAATGTTTTTAGATTGAAAATTCAACTGTTTTGTTGAACATTCGTTTTTTTGAATGGAAAATTCTTATTTTGGTGAATAAGTCATATTTTTTAGTTGAAAGTTATGTCATTTTAATTGATACTTCAATTATTATATTTTTCTTTAAAAGCTGATCTTTTTAATTCTAAATTGAATTATTTGATTGAAAATTCGTATTTTTTATATAGAAAGTTCAATTTTTTAGGTAGAAAATTCTATTATTTTTGTGGGAAATTTAATTATTTTATTGAAAATTCGCTTTCTTTTGTTGAAAATTCAACTATTTTGTTGACAATTCGTTTCTTTTTTTGGATTGAAAATTTATCTTTTGGTAGAAAAGTCGTATTTTATGGTTGAAAGCTAATTGTCCTTAATTGAAAATTCTACGTGTTATATTATTTTTTGAGAATTCTACTATTTTGTCAAAACATTTGAATTTTGTGCTTTTTTGACTGCACCTGAAATTTTAGGAATGTGGTACCTACTGTAATTTTATAAAAATAATTGATCCTACCTGTTTCGCGAAAATCATCCTATTTTCCCTGTTTTAAGAAAAGTTTGAGCTGTATGGCCTGATATTTTATAAAATGTTTAATTCTGAAAAAAAGTCAGGTCGGAATTATTTGTCTAACATCACAAACGTGCTCAGCATTAGGAAACTCTACTAAGGCCTATAGGCAGACGGAAATCTGATATTCCTGCAGATGCAGAGCATTTCGAAATGTACTGTCAGTGAGGAAAGTAACGATAACATTGACTACTCTGACGATTTTGAAATTCGCGGTTATATTCACGAAAATATTCAAGTTTTTTATTGCAAAGATATTTTGCAAAGGGAAATCTATCCGGTTACAGGAAATACTTGTTTAATTATGCAGAATTTATCGCCTCTTTTGTTTCAAAAACTAAATTCCCAATGTTATTTTCAAGGTTTCGAAAATGTATATAATTAACCCAAATGATTTATCACCGACTCTTAAATATTTGAACAGAAAAATCTATTATTCTAGTATCTAATTACTTTTTTTTAATCAAGACAGTATTGGACGATGAGTCAACAATTTCTCTATTTTCGTCACAATATATTTATAATGATACGTAAATTATCGATTTGTGGACAGATGGAAGGGGAAATATGGAGGGTTAACCTTGATTTATCACTTCCAAGATCGTTGATCATACAGACGTGTTTTCTTTTGTGACAAAAAAAAATTAAATTTACGAGAAAATGAGACCATTTTTTATTGTAGTTCTTAGTAATATTTTTTTTGAGCGAGGAAAGATTTATAAAGTCTTTTGACGCTACTTTTTTAAAAAGTTTGACCCAGCAAATTCTTTGAAGTGAAAACTGTCTATCCTCACAATTCTCGAGAGATCGTTCCCATGAAAAGTTTATGGGTTTCATTAGATAGCATGAAGTTGCTAAAAACTCAGGTTGAGCACCTCTTTAAGAAGTTCTCCCGAAGCCCTCTTGAAAATTTTTCTCTCTTTCTCCTTGTCTCTCTTTCTGTCTTTTTCCATTTCATATGTCTCTTCTATTTTTCCACTCGTTTTGACCTGCTGGTTTCCCTTATGCTTATAGTGCAGCAACATCGGCACTGCTTGAAAGGCCCCGTCGTGAAAGGTCTACCTGCCCATCCTTGATGAAAAATGTAAATCAAAATGAAAACCTCTTCTTTTCAGGCTTTACATTTCTAGTTTCCATCTGGTTTTTCACATTCCACAAGTTTTCAATTCTATTTTAAAATTTCCAATACCGTCAAACAGGGTAATTTTGGAACATGTGGGGTAAATTCGGGCATTTCGAAATTTATGGTTTAAATTACTTAAGGTGGGTGCTTTTAACCAGAATTCTAGATTCCAGAATTCTACATTCTTGGAAAAGTTTTAAGTAATTTATACTATTATAATTTCAGGAAATTCGGGTGTTCGAATTTACCCCACATGTTCGAAATTACCCCGTTTGAGGATACTTTCCATGAAAAATCTGTCCATGTTTTAACAATTTCTTTAAGCAATGACACTATTTTGCTAAAATTTTGAAAAAAATGACACGAAAGACATTATATTAAAATCCAAAAAACGAATTTCCAATCAAGAAAGATTTTCCAGTTAGTAAAGAAAAAAAATGTTGAATTTTCAAGCCAAAAAACGTACAAAACTGTTGAATGTGCAACATATTGGTTGAATTTTCAAAGAAAAAGATAAGTTTTCAAGCAAGAAGATTATTTTTTTTTTACCAAAAAGACTTTTTTTAAAACAAATTGTATCAATTTTTAACTAAATACTTTGCACAATGGACGTGACTTTAGTCCAAATTTGATTTAATTTTTAGTTTATGTTTTAACCAGAGATGGGATAGATAAATTTTCATTGAGGAGAATTAAAAAAAAAAACGTATTTTCCGCATAGCTGTTTAATTTTTTACCAAATAGTAGAATTTTATACTAAATTATTGAATCTTCCACCTAAAAAATGAACTCTTAAAAAAAGTAGTTCAATTTTCAACCTAAAAAGATGAATTTTTAATAAAAAATTGTTTCCAATAACTTTTATATTTCAACAACAAAAAGATTTAAATAAATAATATGTTGAATTTAACCAAAATGAAAAAAATTAAAATGCTTGATTTTTAACAACAACAAAAAGACGAATTTTCAAAAAATGCAAAAATTTTCAACCAAAAAATTGATTTTCTTCCAAAAATTACGAATTTTCAACCACATAGTTCAATTTTCTACTACATTGTTTAATTTGTGAGCTGGAAATACGAATTTTCAACCGAAACAGGTAATTTTTAAACCAAATGATTACTTCTTCAGCCAAAAAAATTAATTTTTTGCGAAAAAGTCGAATTTTCAACCCGAAAATGCGAACTTTAAAACAAAATTCATTTTCAATCGAAACAGTTTTATTTTTTATACCGAAAAAAATTATTTTCAACCAAATAGTTAAATTTTCGATTAAATTGTTCAATTTTCGAATTTCCAACAAGAAAAGTTCATTTTAGCACGAAAAAGCTTAGTTTTTAACCAGCCAGTAGCATTTTTAATAAAAAAAATATAAAATTTCTACAGACAGATACGTTTTAAAACGAAAAAGAAGAATGTTTAACAATATAGTTAAAATTTTGATTAAAAAAGAAAAATTGTTAATCAGAAAAGAAACAAAATTTCAGTCAAGTTTTTGAATTTGCGAATTTCCAACAAAATAATTCAATTGTGTACCAAATAATAAAATTTTGAAATAAAAGAGATGTCCTATATATATTTTTAATTGATTGTTTATAATAATTGTTAATTTAATTATTAGATTAAAATATTGAATACTTATAATTATTAACACGACCAAATATTATTTAACCAATTATAATTAGTATAATTATTTCAACTGTTTGAAACTTGGTACACACAGAATTATACGCTAGGTATGAATACAAAATATAAAAAATTTTTGTAATAGCTTTTTGTTTAGAAATATTCAATTCGTAGAACGTAATTTTCTTGGATGAAAATTTATCTTTTTGGTAAAAAATTCAATTATTCTAATTAAAAATAAATACATAATTTTAGCGAATAGCACTTCGCTTGAAAATGTAACTATTTTGTTGAAAGTTTAGTTTTTTTTTGTTGGAAAGTAATTTTTGAATTGAAAATTTATGTTATTCCATAGTTCCAGTTGAAAATAATTTTTCTGTTTGGTTGAACATTCATTTTTTGAACTTAAAATTTCATTATTTAAGTTTTGATCGACAATTTAACTTTTTTAGTCAAAATTAATTTGTTGTTGAAAATGTAACTATTTCAGTTAATTATTTTAGTTTTAAACTTATATTTCTGGTTTAAAATTTAACTATCACAGTTGAAGATTCATCATTTTAATTAAAAATGCCTCAGTTAGCTTGAAAATTGAATTCTTTTTTTTAGAAAATCCGTTTTTTTTTTTTTGTAAGTCCGGGTTTTTTTTTTTGTTAAAAATAAATTTTTTCAACTAAAAGTTTAACCTTATCATTTTTTGTTTGAAATTGATATTATTTAGTGGCAAATTAAAATATTTATTCAAAAATTAATTTATTTTGCACATTTTTTTGTCCTGTTGTGTGCTCCATTGATGCTCTCCGGATTCAGGTGCTCGATCGTTACTAATCCAGGAGAGCCACTATTCACTATTTGAATTTGTTGAATCGGAAACTTTTTCTCGTTGCTAAACTGATTTTGGAAAAGCAATTTCAGGAAATGATTTAAATTTTTCCCAGTTGGTCACCAGTGGAGAAATATTCAAACAGAATTTCATTACAGAGCGATTGTAATTATTCTGACCTCTCGTTTACCCAGAAACGCGATTATCGCCACCTTAATTGCTTTTAAAATACAAGAGTGACGCAAGACCATCGTTTCAAGTCGAACGCAAAATATCGAAAACAAAGCGGTATCCAGCACAGAATTTTTTATTTTTCAGCAGACTTGAATATATTTTTTAAAAAGCTTGTTGCTTTGAATTGGCATCGACAAAGACTGCATTTGGCGTCCGCAATGAATCATATGAAGCTTCTTATTATTCCATTTTTTTATCGCCGTAGATTGTATATTGAACAATATATGAATATGAAATTGTTGCGCGATTTTACATAATTTTACGTCATTTAATAACAGTTTCGGGTGTTGTCTCGCACTGGCTTTGTTGTTACTGAATCGGTACCCTCGAAACGTAAACGTTCGGAACGTCTGAACCGTTTCAAATTGGAATGCACAATATTGCGCAATATACTCGATTGAGTACTCGCGCACTGCGGCTATTCCGAGGCGAGAGTCGAAACCGTTTCTCGCTCTGTCCCCTAAGAAACTGCGTGAGCCGGCAGTTCCATGAATTACAAAACCGGACCGGTTTATGTGGCACATGGAGTGTATTGAATCGCTAAACTGATTGGCTATTTTAAGGTATGAAGTACTGTGAATTTTTTTGTTTGAACAGGGTCAGAGAAGTTCTGTAAAAAACCACTTTAAGTAACTTTCAAGGAAGGCCAATTAAAAATGCATAAGTATAAATATAAAAATTCGCTTTTTTAAGTTGAAAATGCAACTTTTTTTTAGATTAAATTTTTTGTTAAAAACGTATTCTTCATATAAGTTAAAACTTCAACTCTTTGGTTGGAACTTCAAAAGTTTAGTTGAAAATTTAATTATTTTGTTGAAAATTTATTATTATGTTTCAAAAGTATTTTTTTTTGGTCGAAAATTAAAATTATTTGCAAAAATTCTCTTTGGGATGAAAATTCAACTTCTTTTTGCGATTAAATCTTTTTTGTTTAAAATTGCAACCGTTTGCTTAAATATTAATCTGCTTAATTTTTATTTGTTTAAATTAATCTATTTGGTTGAACATTTAACAATTTTTATTTAAAAAAAGCATATTTTTTGTTGTAAATTTAACTACTGGATTGAAAATCGAACTACTTTGTTCGAACTTTGTTGAATTTTTTTTGTTTAGATTCACCTCTGTCTGAGGATTTAACTATTTTCTTGAAAATAAGATTTTTTGTTGCAAATTAATATTTTTATATGTAAATTAAAATATTCTATTATTAGTTTAAAACGTATTCTTCATTAGTTGAAAATTCAACAATTTGGTAAAAAATTTGAACAATTTTCTTGAAAATTTAATAATTTTGTTGTTAAAAATGTCATGTTTTTTAGTCTGTATTTTTATATAAAATTCAAAATATTCTATTTTTCAGAAATATATTCTTTATAAGTTGAGAACTCAACTATTTTGCGGAAAATTAATTTTTTTCGGTTAAAATCAATATTTTTAACTTAAAATTTTAATATTCCATTTTTTTGAAAATGTATTCTGTATAATTTGAATATTTAACTAATTGTTTAAGAATTTATCATATTTTTTACAGAAGTAATATTTTTCTGGATAAAATTCATATTTCTTGGTAGAAAATGAACTTTTTTGTTTAAAACTCAACTTTCTTTGTAGCTTTCTATTTGGTTAAAAATTAAGTATATAGTTAATAATTTAATTTTCTTGTTGAAAATACACCTACTATGTTGATAATTTAATTTTCTTGTTGCAAATAGAACTATTTTGTTATATTTATCTTTCTTGTTAAGAATTTCATCTGTTTTGATAAAAAATTGGTTCTTTGTGATAGAAAATTAAACTTTTATGTTGAAAAAGTAATTTTCGTGGGTTATTAAATGCAACTGTTCGGTTAAAAATCAACTTTGGTTTTTGAAAATTCAACTATTTAATTCAAAATTCATCTTTCCTGATTGAAAATGAATTTTGTGGAAAATCCATTTTTTCGGGCTTAAAATTCAAGTGTTTTCTAAGAAAATCAATTTTTCAGCTGACAAACTGGACGATTTTAAATTATAGGAATTGAAAGTGTTGATGTCTACATTAATTTTATTCAATAAGAATCTATTTTACTATTATTCCTCTATTTTCTTTTAAAAATAAACCTATTTTTGAAAAGGTTACAAAATTAGATTATTTAATAATTTCTGATGATAAATTTGGCGAATTAGTGGTGAAATAATTTTGTGGAAAAACGGAAAAAAATTTACATCGGCTCGAATCCGAACCGGGAACGGTTCGGATCCAGGTCGAGGAATATTTTTTTTTTTATCGGTTCTCGATCAAATTATTTGACCAGTAATCGGCAAAATTTAACGTCGGAAATGAGTTAAATATTAATGAAATATTATGGCCACCCTGGTGTAAATGATATTTTTTCTGATGTTTTTAAATTCCAATTTGGAATTGCAAAATATATTGTGAGAAAGGATAAAGTTTAAATAATCTTAGCGTGAATTTAAAAATGTCTTTTCCGGTATTGGTAGATCCGCATTGGCTTTGGTTTTTACGCTTCGTTGATGTTTCTGCCAGGCTTCTTCCTTGAGAAAAGTCTTGAAGTCAATTCTAACGTTACGGTCGACCTCGAGTTCCATTCTGGAAGAACGGGGTCATTTTTTGCCCCCCCCCCCCCACAATCGTATAACGCGGACTGCTTTTTCCAAAGCGAAAAGCAGGGCTTTAAATTATTTAATTTCCTAAGGTCTTAATAACCTTCAGCTTTTCTGATTCGTCCGTTTTATGTTTCATGTTACATGATATGCAAGTTGTGAAACGAGAGTCTCTTTTTGAAATTAGTGAAATTCTACTCAGTCAATTAGTGAAAAGTGAACTGCTAAAGATTAGTAGAAAATTATTAATTATTTAGTGAAAATGTGTGCATTTATGTAGGAATTTATTTATTTATTTATTTAGGAAAAATTGAGGGAATTTTGAAAGTTTTATGGAAAATGGAATAGATCTATTGTTTTTTTTCTGTTGATTTTCTTTTTGGGTTTTTATTAAGGGCATCTGATATTTTGTCGTGTGGTAAATCGGGTTCAGTTTCCTCCGCTTTTTTCCATAATTTTTTTTTTTTAACTGAATTCGCAGATGCTATAAAATATTATAATGGACGTACCTGGACTTTTTTTGGGATAATAACAAAAAATTTATTGTGCAAAACTATTTTGAGGTTAGGATCGTTTTTCAGTTCTCTGTCATTCCGATAATGTAGATCTCTGTCGTAGCGACGCTGCCGGTAGAGGATTGTAACACACATAACCTCAAAATACACACACACACACACACACACACACATGAAATTTAGCAAAATTAAATATTTTTCGAATAAATGCACAAAAAAAGAGTCCGGAGTCGTCCGCTAGTATGTTCGCTATCGTGTCCCAAATTTTTAAGAAAAAACCGTTATTATTGTAGGAAAAAAGGTGCAAAGTGAGAAAGTGTCGAATTTTGATCTATAAAATTAAATGAATTAATGTCTTAACTATTTTTTTTTTTTTTGAAAATTGATCTCTTCTAGTAAGAAAAGTTTTTTTTTTGCCGAAAAAAAAAACAAGAAAATTTGAATCAAGTATTAGAATCTCGGCTACCCTGGTGATATTTAAATGTATGTGAATAATATAAATAAAATTTCAAGTTTTAAATATGATCATTTAACCATTGAAAAGTTACATAAATGAAAGCTCTTATGTTTGTAATGATAATAAAAAATAAGAAGTAAATTTTTAGAGTAATAATATGACTATATTCAAGAACATCTTTTAATTATGAAATTAATTTCATAAATTAATCAACTTCATTTTTCCGATTATTAAATAAATATATGAAATTGCAATTTAAGCATCCACATCTAGATAGTTTACAAATAATATTATAAGGTATAATTCACTTAAATTTGATATATCTTACTAGAATAAGTTTAGATTTCTGTTTTGAATATTTAAAAAAAAAGTATTCTTGTACTAAATAATAAGGTGTTCATTTATTTTGTGTTTCAGGTACGTATATGACTCATACAGTGGATTATTTTCTATTTCAAAATAGAATTTGATGATCGTATTGGTATGTAAAACATGGTAATGGGCCATTTCAAGCTCTTTAAATCAACATTTTTAAATAAACAATCAGGTTGTTTGCTCGCACGGAATTTTTTTTAAAGTCAGGGAATTTTTTTGATATAAAATATAAAAAGTAAGTTTCAGAGACTTAGGTAAAATGAAACTAATTAAAAACTAACCATTTTGAAGTTAGAACATGGTTAATTATATCTTTTATGGGATCAAATTCTAATTCTAATTGTAAATAAAATGAAAAATGAGCTTAGATTTTTGTAAAATGCGAATTATACAATGAAAAAAATGTAATACAAAAAAAAGTGAAAACATGGAGTAAAAGTTTTGCGAAATTTTTAATAACTAATTAAAAACTAACCATTTTAAGGTCAGAACATAGTGAATCACATTTTTAATGGGATCTACTTCCAAGTCAAATAAAAAAAGAGCACGGATTTAAAAATATGTGAGTGAAATAATGAAAAAATGTAATACATCCAAAAAAGTAAAAACATGGAGTTTTCGGGATTCTGTGCATTTTTTTGCAAAGTTGGTTAAAAAAATTGTGTTTATCAGAAGAAAATTTAACACGGTTGCTTTTTATGTAGAAAGGAGAGGAATGGAACCTTGGGTATTTTCTGAAATTTTCTGAAATTTTATTTTAGGATACGCCCCGCTGTATATTATACCATTAACCCTGTATATGAATTAAAAGAAGGTTATAAAAATTTGAAACGTGATAAATAAAGAATTTTATTGTAAGAACATGATTTTTTAGTATTTTCAACTGTATTTAAACAATACGTAGGCATTATTATGAACCTTGTAAATGGACTACGTCACCTCCATCAGAATAACAAATTTACCAGTTATTGCTTCAAAATGAAAAAAAATTATAATAATTATTTACACACCTAATCTATTTTACCTGACTTTATTCACATTAAAAATAATCTCTTTAATGTATGCACTTACAGAAATTTCACTTGTCCTTCACTTGACGTTAAAAAAACGTTTAAAAATTTTATATCGAAATATATATATATACATATTCATATTCTACTATTGAGTTCGTGAAATGTTCAAATGTTTCTATTCCATCAGGCGATTAGGCAAATACTCAAGTAGTCAATTTTTCAACAATTCAGATTTAGAGAGATTTTCAATAAATACTGTCGTTGTTAATAACAAGCCATATAATTTTTTTTAATTGATTGATTCACAAGTCCATTTTTACTAATATGTAGTTTATATCACATATAGTTAAAAATATGTACAGCAGAGTATAGGGTAAAATACCAATTTTCGAAACTAAAAAAACCCGGGGTCCTATTTTTTTATCATTCTATCTAAAAAGCATCTCTGCAAAATATGCTACCGATAAACAAAATTCTGGTGGAATGGTCAAATGCCGTTTGACATATTTGTGAAAAAATATTCTTCTTTCGATCTCTCCGATAGCTTAGTGGTAAGAGCACCGAAGTTTAATGGTAAGAGCACCTGACCGGCAATCGATAGACCTGTGGTTCGATTCCCAGCGGAGCGAAAGAAAGGAATCTTTTTTCATAGATAACATTTAATTTTTAAATTGTAGAAAAACGTAAAACTCTGAATTTGAGGGGTATATTGGATCGATAATGTAGATTTCTATTTTTACTTAAGGTGATTAGTATCTTCATCTGATCGGTCACTGCCTTCCCGATATACAGATTTTTTCAATTTGATGACTGTTATAACCGAAAACCTTGCCGTTTGACATATCTGTAAAAAAATCTTTTTTCGATATCGCCAGTAGCTTAGTGGTTAGAGCACCGTAGCTTAGTGGTAAAAGCACCCGACCGGCAATCCGTAGACCCCTTGGTTCGATTCTTAGCGGAGCGAAGGAGAGGAACCTTTTTTTAGGTGATAAAATTTAATTTTTGAATTTTAGAAAAACGTAAATTGATGAGTTATTTTTACTGTGGAAACGTACGTCATTATGGAATCGTATTTTTTAAAATAAGATTTTGAAAGGAAATTATCAAAATATTATAATAATTTTCTTCATGATAATTTTTCCTAATGTTGGTGAATATTATTTTTCGCTCTTCATACAAGTACATGTGGCAAATAAGAATAAATCTACCAAATTAATTAATTACCATCACATATAAATCTACCAAAGTGACGTTTTTGTGGAAAATTAGCAATATATTTAAAAAGCTTGAACATTTTGGTTAAAGTTCCTAGGAAAATTCCAACTATAAAAGACAATAAAAATCCATAAATTTTCTAAATTTTCAAGGCTTTCCAATTCCCTGTCTGTAAAATATAAACTGTAAACAGTAATATCCCATCCTTTCATACAAATTTTTGAATGCTGAAACGGGTACCTAGCGAGGTACCTAGTTGCTTGGTGGCGCTTTTGTGCCAAAAAGGTTGGACCAATAAACTATAAATAGGGTTGTAAAGTTTCATGTAACTTTGGCCTAATGAAAACTTTCATTGAAACTTTAGAAAACGATTTCAAAAGTTTTAAATATTTACGCGGGAACATTTAAAATATTTAAAAAATGCTATCGTGACAACGCTGTCAAGGCCTAAATGTTTCTATGTCCGACATAATTTGTGTATTCCGGATTTAAAAGTCAGAAATAAAAAAAGTAGGTTGAAAAATTAACTTTATTTTCTAAGAAAAGTCTCCAGTTTTCTAAGCCGATATTTTTAAATTTTTTAAATATATTAAGATTCTAATTTATTTATAGCAGGCTTCAGTCTTTCCCCTTTTATTTTCTTTTTACCGTCTTCTAATTTTCCACTTAAATACTTTTTTTTATTGAAAAGTTTATTATAATATTTTTTGTTAAGCATTAATCTTCTTTGGTTGAAAATTCAATTCCAAAGTTAAAAATGTAATTATGTAATTGAAAAACTAGCAATTTTGTGAAGTCATCATCTTTTGTTGGAAACCCGACTGTTTTTTTTAATTCGTTTTCTTTGCTATACAAAAATGATGTTTTTTAGTAGAAATTTCATCTCTTTCGTTTATCTCTTTAGTTGAAAAGTGAATTATTTCGTTTCTAATTCCTTTTCATTTGAAAATTAGTTTCTTTATTGATCATTTAACTCGTTAAAAATGTAATTGCTGTTTGGCTGAAAATTTATTTGTTTTTTTTATTTAAATTCGTCTTTTGGAGTTGAAAATTCGTCTCTTTGGTTGAAAATTCTTCTTTTTTTTTTAAACATCAACTATTACATTTGACATTAAGAATTCATCTTTTTGTTAAAAATGCAACCAAAATTCGATTGTTTTGAGGTTGAAGTTCAATTCTTTTTTTTTTCTTTAATTCGGCTATATTTTTTTTAAGTCATCTTCGTAAGTATAAAATTAAAGTACATAGTTGGTTGATAATTCAACTATTTTCTGGAAATTTTAATTTTTGGTTGAAATTTAAATTATTTTATTGGAAATTCTATTTTATTCATACAAAAAATGCAATTATTTCATTGAAAATGTAACTATGATTAATTTAATTATTCCATTTTTGGTTGAAAATTTATCTTTTTTTTATTTGAAAATTTTACTACATATTTGGTTCAAAATTCAACTATTTTTGGTTGAAGTTATTTCTTTTTTGTTTGAAAATTTATCTTTGTAGATAGAAAATTCAAGTATTTGGTCAAAAATTCAAGTGTTTTCTTTAAACTTGAATGATTTGGTTAAAAATTCAACTGCCTTCTACAAAATGCAATTATTTGTTTAAAAATGCAATTGCGTTTAATTTAAGTATTTCATTTTTGCATGAAAATCTTTTTCGTTGAAAATTCATTATTTTAGTTAAGACTTCATCTTATTGTTTGAAATTTAACTTTTTTTAAAAATTAATTTGATTAACTGATAATGTAAATATTATTTTTTTTCTATTCAAAATTCAACTGCTTGGTTGAAATTTGAACTGTACTTTCTTGAAAATTCATTTTGTTGTTGAAAATTCATTATTTCAGTATAAAAATAATTTCATTCGTTGCAAATTGATTTTTTTAAACAGAAAATTAATCTATTCCTTTTTTATTGAAAATTCCATTACCTGGTTAAAAGTTGATCAATTCTCGGTTAAAAATTCATTCTTGTTGTTAAAGATTTATTACTTTGGTAGAAAAACCGCCTTTTAAGTTGAAAATTGAATTAGTTTGTTGAATTTTTTTTTTTCATAAACTAAAAACCTAACTATTCTATTTTTAGTAAAAAACTTATCGGTTTTGGTTCAAGGTGTGATTATTTTGTTCGAAGTTGATCGGGTTTAATTGAAAATTTTATTCCTTTGTGGAAAATAATTTTATTGTTGTTGATAATGTGTCTTTTTGTATAGAAAAATCCTCCTTCTAGATTGAAAATTCATTTTTGTTGGTAGAAAAGTTGTTGATTGAAAATTCATCTTTATAGGTTAAAAATTCAGCGACTTTGTTCAAAATTAAAATATTCTTCCGATAATACAATTATTTCGATGGAAATTTAACTATTTTGATAGAAAGTCATATATTTTTTTTAACGAAAGTTAAACTGTTTTGTTGAAAATTTGTTTTTTTTGATAGAAAGTTCGAAATTGTTGATCCAGCATTTAATATTTTTGGTTAGAAAAATTCCGGGTAAAAATTCATCTTTGTAGATTGAAAATTTAACTAATTGGTTAAAAATTAAGCTCTTTTGTTTATAATTCGTCCCTTTTGCTTAGCAGGCCAACTGTTTGGTTGTTAATGCAACTATTAGGTTATTCATTAATTTTTTCAACGTAAATCTAGATATTTGATTGAAAACTCAATTGTGTAGGTTTGAAATTAAACTATTTGGCTGGAAAATAAACAATTTTTAAAACAATGCAATTATTTTATTAGAAATCTAATTATTTTGATGAACTTTCATTTATTTGTTTAAAAATGAAGTATTTTATCGAATTTCAATTTCAATTGTACTTTAATTTTTAATTTTTTTTTTAAATATGACTATTTGGTTGAAAATTAAACTATTTTGTTTAAATTTGACTGTTTTGTTAAACTCCTTTTTTGTTTGTTCGTAGATTCAATTGCTTAGTTGACATTTCATCCTTTGATTTGAAAATTACTCTTCCGTTTAAAAATAGGAAGATTTTCCTCGTCCCGAATTTTCGAGATGTCTAGACGCAACCTTAAAAATATTTATTTTTAATATTTGTGCAAGAAGAAAATGTTGAAATTTGAATAACAATGTTTAGAAAAAATGAAAAATTGATCAGGGAAAAGTCAGGAATTTAAAAAAAAAAGAAGTTTTCCGATCACTCTGAACTAAGTACAACCTGTTATAACTTGAAAAGTTGAAAATTCCCGGGTTGAATGGAAGATTCTTCTCTAATTAGACTAGACTGAATCGAGACACTTTTCCATGTAAATCATATATTTTCAACGGATTTGAGAACCCAAGCTTAGCAAAAACAATACTTATAATCTGGAGTAATTCTTCTCCCTCAGTCAGGTATGTCGTGACCATGGAAGACAGATGTGAAGTGTTTCTCTAGGACTCTGGGAGACACATTTACTCAATTACCTGATTAGAGATAGTGAATCTGAAAACAAATTTGGCCAAAGTACACCCCGGCTCTAGGAATAATCGAGCCAAGTGGATTTTGTCCCCACTTTTTGATTTGGGACCAACACGGTCACGAGGTTTATTGCTCGGCGGACGACGGTCTTGAAAAGCTTCCCGGCGTTGAGGGTTTCTGAGGGTTAAAATTTTAAATGGATTTCGGCTCTCGCCGCGGACAGTTCGGTTCGGTCTTTTCTCTAGTTTGTTTATTGTGCTCTCTGGCAGTGCCAGTCCCAGTCCCATTTCTGCTTTCGCAAAATGAAGACCATGGAGGAAATTTTAGTTGTAGTCGCCGAGTGTAGCAATGATTTGCAAGGAACATTGCATAGTGATGATATTAGTCGGGTGTGCAGCGATCCAAATAGTGAAAACAAGGTGTATAATTGTAACCCAAGTGTTAGCACATCGTACAATGAAGGTGTCGACAATAGAAATCATTTTATAGTGCCAGCAAATTCTACTTTTCTTTCTAATCAGTTCGACGTGAGTACTTGTTTTTTTTTTCCTTTCATTGTTACGTCTCGAAAATGAGAATAAATTTTTATTTAAACCAGTGACCGAGATCACAGTCTCTCCCCTTTTTCAATTATCCAAGAAAAAAGAAAAGATTGTACGATTGCTTTAGTCAATCAGTTTGGGAGAGAGTTCTGTAAAATAAAATTAATAGCAAAATATATTTGAGTAAACTAATTTTTGTTTTTGAAAGAGCCAGAAGTAACCTCGATTTAAGGATTTTCGAATTTTTTTTTAATTAGTTCACGAGTTTTAGATGTCAAAATCAAATCTTCAAGTACAGATTTTCGGTTACCTAGGAATGAAATAAGATTTAATCCAAGTTTTGAATAATTACAAAAGTTTAAAAATTAGTTTTGCTATTCTGTTTAGAATCATTTTAAACAGGCCCTTGTATTCTGCTGAATAATAAGGTAAACTGTCGAATTAATTATAAATTTCAAACCACTTTCAAAATTAATCCTATTTGATTGGCTCCATATTCAAATATCTTTCTATTAATAATTTATATATGTAACGAATTAATAATAATACAATAAATTGTTCTACGAATTCTTGCCTTAAATATTTTAACAATATTTGTATCTCGAATGTAGACGAAGCCTAAATATTGCTCGTTTAGCTGTACATGTTTTTGCGTGCGTGACACTATTTTCAGTAGTTTTGACCTGCCCCCCTCTCTTTTGCCATTTCGCCTCCCTCCCCCTCCACGCCCCTCATCATGTTTCAAAATAGCACGTGACACTGTAGCTGACCGCCCCTCCTATTTTTAAAGGTAGTGCCTGTACGTCTGGACACCGGTCACGCCCCTTTCCCTTTTCCAACTCCCCCTTCCCCTTGCCAGGATCGTACATTTAGATTTTCCCATTTTTAAATATAAAATAAATGTAATTTTATACATAACTGCCAATCGAACAATGAATAAAACTTTTTTTTTAATTTGAGAACAGCAATATAATTTATTAAAGAATTCTTATTTTTTCTCTGCTTTTAAGAGACTTTCCCCGTTTCTTGTTTTTTCCCCGCTTAAATTTAAACAGAATTAATAGAGCCAAAGAAAAAAGTCCAACTGTTTTTAGGTTAATAGTTATATATTTTTGTTTGTTTTTTCACCACTATTTTTTGGTTCGGAATTAATTTCTTTTTGTTAAAAATTCTACGGTTTAATTCAAAATTTAACTGTTTCCTTAAAAATTTAACTATTTTCTTGAGAAATGATATTCTAAATTAAAAATTCAACATGCAATTTATCTTCTGTTGTAAAAAGTAATCTTCAAAATTAAAAAATCAACTTTTTGATTGAAAATTAAACGCTTTTGTTGAATGTTGAAATCTTTTCTGAAAAATTAATTTTTTTCAAGATTCTTCATTTTAGTTTAAAATTCATCTCTGGTTGATTTTTTTAGGGATAAACATTCCCTAAAACTCTATTGTTTAGAGTTCTGAAAATCAGTAAATAATCATCAAACTTAGTTATGTGTTTCAAAAATGTTTTCTTTTAAAAATTAAGAAGAAGCGATTGTAAGAAAAAATGCAGTCGCAAAAACGTTTATTTTTGTGTAAATTCTAAAATTTGTTCAAATCAAGTGTTTAAAACAAAATCTTTTTATTTAAAATTACGTTGTCAGTAATAACTGCTATTGATATTTTATATAAAAACTTTATCTTTTCTTGTTGAAAAATTAAATTGAAGATTAAATTGAAATTTGATATTTTAAATTGAAAATTCATCTTTTCTGGTAAAAAGTCATATAATTGGTTGAAAAGTCATTTTTTGGTTACAGAATTAAAAATTATTAGTAGCAAATTAATAATTATTAGTAGAAAATTAATATATATTTTTTTGTAGAAAATTAATTCTTTTTGATTAAAAATGCAACTGCTTGGTTGAAAATTAATCTCTTTCGGTTGAAGATTCAAATATTTTGTTGAAAATTTGTTTGTTTTGGTTAAATCAAACTATTTTTTTAAGTCACTACTTTGTAAAAAATGCATTTTTTGTTGAAGATTCATCACTTCAGTTAAAAATTTAACTATGTTCTATTTGATCATAAATTAACTTTGTTTTAAAATCAATTTTCTCGTGTCGTAAATTTAACTGTTTGGTTAAAAATTCGACTTTTTGGTTCAGCAATTCAACGGTTTTGTAGAAAATCAAACTATTTGCTTGAAAATTAACTTTTTGTTGAAGATTCTTATTTCTTGTTCAAAATTTAACACTGTTGGAAAATTGAACTATTTGGTTAAAATTAAACTTTATTTGGTCTTTCAAAAGTGTTATTTAAGATTTTTCCTTAAAAACTAATTCTTTTTTCTCCAAATGTTGCTATTTCATGTTTGGTTGAAAATGTGATATTTATAAATTAAAGATTTAAATCTTGGTACAAAATTAATCTATTTTGTTAAAAAAAATGTAAGTTGGGTAGAAATTTAATCTTCTTGGTTGAAAATTCACCTTTGTAGGAAACAAATTCAGCTAACAGGTAAAAAATTCAACTATTTTGTTGAAACTTCCACTATTTTTTCAATTATTTTGTTCAAAAGCATTTTTTTGTCCAAAAACCAACTGTTTTGTTGAAAATTCATCTTTTATGGTGGAAAAATAGTCCATCTTAATTAAAATTTCGTCTTCTAGACTTGAAAATTCAACAAATATATGGTTAAAGTTTCTTTTTTTTTCATTGAAAATTCAACCAATTGGTGGAAAATTCAGCTGTTCGGTTAAAATTCAATAACTTTGTTAAACATTCGTCTCTTCTGCTATTTTTCTATTCGGTGTTTAATGCGATTGTTTGGATAAAAATAAATATTGTTTGTAACCAAAATATTAAATTGAAAATTAATCTTTCGTGTTTAACAATCAACTGTTTGCTAAAAATTCGACTTTTTAAATTGAAAATGCAACTACTTTATTGAAGTGCAAAATATTGTGAATCGAAAACTTCATCATTTAAAGCGTTTCAGAAGAAATACTTTAATCCCAGATTCAGAATCTGAATTGCAGCAATTCAGTGCCTGATACTTCTTCTTTTTCCATTATCTTACAAGAATTTGACGCTACTTTTTGCGCACTTTTCCAAATTCCATGCGACTTTCTTTTCAATTTTATGCGACTTTTTTTTAAAGCCTTCTGGTCAACCCGAGCCTTAAATGTACAGTCATCATTTAAACTTTAATGCTCTAGAAAATGTTTCACTGCTCGGAACCTAATACATTGAATGGAAATTTCCCAAGAGCCGATGGTCGCTCAAATCTTACATTGTCAGGTGTACGTGCTCGTAACTATTTTAACTAACGTATCGTTCGTTATTGTGCTTGCACATGCGCGATTGAACAAGTGCTATTAAGTTGTTTTCTTTTATGGTTTCCTTTTGCGACTTGTCACAATAATTATTGAATGTTTCACGTCACTCTCAGACAGGAAAATATTTATTTAAACAATTTTTGTCTCTTTGAAAACAAATTAGAGTAAATAAATAACCGATCTCTTGGCAGTTGTTCAATTTATGCGTACTTTTGAAAATTCGAGGACAGGGAAAAAATAATTCAGTAATGTACTAAAAAAAAAAAAATAATAATAATTCTTTACTTCCTCAAATGGTTTGTTGCATTCTATTTATCGATCAAATGTCCAGTGTGAGTCACTCAGTTTTCTATAGAGATAGAGTATAGTTATAGAGGACAGGCAATTTACCTACCTGCGGACTTGTGTGTCTTTAGAAAAGTTGTCGATAGTTTTCAACTTGATTTGTGATTAATTCGGGTTTACAGTTTGATTTCCTTTTATCGTTTGAGTCTTAATTAAATTTTTTAACTTTCTAAGGCCTCTTTAATCAGAAGATAAGAAGAATCCGTAGGGGAAACCAGTACGAGCTTGAAGGAAAAACTTCATAATATTGATAAATGATGAACAAGTGCGGAAAGTATTACATATCAAATTAAATCTGAAACGTTAATTTTAAAAATAGAAATGCTATCACGTGAATTGTATTTTATTAGCCATTTTATTCTATATTTTATAGTTTTTTAGCACCTTGCACTTGTATTCAGATCGTACTGTTCCGGTACGAGGTGAATGTTCACATTTTTCACATTTTAAGTCTTTGAGATAAATTGTCGAAGGGCATTGTGTATAAAATCATGAAACTCATTCAAAACGTAAAAAAGATTAATTATAAAAAAAAATTAATAATCTATATTTTCATCAAGAAAACTTTCTAATTTTTGATAATATTAATCCTGAACAAAATAAATACATTTTTAACCAGGCAGTTGTATTTTCAAACAAGATGATTTATTTTCTAACAAAAAAGACGAATTTTTAAACAAAAAGATGAGCGTTCAACAAAACAGTTGACTTTTCAACCAAGCAGTTACATTTTTAACAAAAAGATTAATTTTCTAACAAAGAAGATCAATTCTGAACAAAAATATAAATTTTTAACCAAATAGTTGGGGTTTTAAACAAGAAGATTAATTGTCTACCAGAAAAGATGATTTTTCAGCAAAATATATAAATGTTTAACCAAATAATTAAATTTTTATCCAAGAAGATTAGTTTTCTACAAAAAAAAAAACAATTCTTGAAAATTTACTTAATTTTTAAACTAAATAGTTTGAACAATGGATGTGATTTCCGAGGTAATATTGGTATAAATTTTATTCTTTAACTTTTCATATAAGATCACTCATTTTTAACGAAAAAGCAAAAACGATTTTCTAGAAAATAGTTGAATTTTCAGCTCAAGAATATGAAATTTGAACTTAAAAAGGATGAATTTTCAGTGAAAAATGTAAGAGTTGAAATTCAACAAAAAAATTTGATTTAATAGAAAAAAAAACAGTTGGATTTAACCAGGAAAATGATTTTTCAATCAAGTACTTGCATTCTTAACTAAAACAGAGCATTTTTGAACTAAACTTTTGCATTTTTAATAAAAAAAAATTATTTGCTATCAAAAAGACAAAATTTTAACATAATAGTTGAATTCTTAATAATAAAAAAATATTTTCTGCCAAAAAGTCTATTATTCAACAAAATATATAAATTCAACACCAAATGATAGTTAAAAATGTCTACAGAAAGTGATGAGCTTTCAAACTATAGCGTTGAATGGCCACCAAGGGCTGAATTTTCAATTTTTAGAAATTTGTTAACAAAGAAAAGGAATTCCAATTTAATTTGTTGAAATTTGAAGTAAAAAGAAATTCAACAAAATATTTGAATTTTGAACCAAGAGGTATGTGTGACTCTTAATAAAAGGGTTCAACCTTTAAGAAAATAATCCAATTTTGACTTTCATTTTTAAATAAATAATACAAATTTTAATTAAAAAATATAATATCTTAACAAAAAATGTAATGATGCTATGACAAAAATTGGAATTAAACTCTGATAGTTCGTAAACGAAAGGATTACACTATGAATAAATATTGAAATTCATTTTCCATACTGTAAAAATATTATATTAGAAAACAAGAAATTTTGCTTAAAAAATCAAATTAATTTTTCACGACACTTAAATTTTAACTTGGCCAAGAGACTGACAACTCGAAGGAACCAGTGAAAAAATAGTGAAAATAGACTCGTTTTTAATACTGTTATTCATAAAATAATAATAATACAGTACATTTACTTTAAAACCCACTTTTTCCCATTATTCAGTTCGTACTGGTATTCATCTCGTACTGTTATTAACCTCGTACTGTTATTAACCTCGTACTGTTATTAACCTCGTACTGGTATTCACCTCGTACTGGTATTCACCTCTGATAGGTATTCATCTCGTACTGGTATTTATCTCGTACTGGCATTCATGTCATACTGGTATTCATCTCATGCTAGCATTCATCTCGTACTGGTATTCACCTCTTACTGGTATTCACCTCTGATAGGTATTCATC
>NC_046659.1:125410939-125414499 GCF_010883055.1 Belonocnema kinseyi | reverse complement strand
TGATAGGTATTCATCTCGTACTGGTATTTATTTCGTACTGGCATTCATGTCATACTGGTATTCATCTCATGCTAGCATTCATCTCGTACTGGTATTCACCTCGTACTGGTTTCCCCGACATATTTTTCATTATTTTGATTTGCAGGCGGAAACTCGTTAGAGATTGAAATCTGTATAGAAAATGCGACGTAAAGAGGTTTACAGAGATTATGTAGTATTTAAATGCAAGATGGGAGAAAAAGTATCAAGCTGTCCATTAATGAAAGGCTACAAGAGAATGTCACGCGTTCCATTCCATATAGACATGTCCTGTTCAATTACAAGTTTCTTTAGTTTATAGTCATAGTCTGACCTTTATTAACATCGCTGTCTTATTTCAAAACAATTTTGCAAAATTACTCGGGTTTAGTCAAACTCATTGAGTCTGCCCTGTTTGGGAAGAATAGCGTTAAATAAAAAAAAATGGAAAAATCCGTTTTTTATATCAATAGAATCGTGAATGAAAGATTCACCTAATTATGCAAAACAGTTTTGATCATTGTTTATACTATAACAATAATAATTGCATAAAATCGTTAACTTTAAACTAAAACTACAACTTTTGTCCATTATTTGGACGAATTTTGTACTCATCTTTTTTATTTTGTATATTGTTGTATGCTGTTGAATTGTATTGTATTTTAAATATTTTACAACCCCTACAAATGCCTACTAATTATTTTCGTTTTGAAAATTATAGAAAAATTATTTTTATTAAAGGGCTGATTTTTGGCACATCTGTAAGGCTCTGAAAACTAAACATTTCTAGTGATCGTTGTAATTAATTAATATTTGTGAAATTTTGGATAACGAAAAGTACAAAATTAGAGTTTGAAATGTCGAAAGAATTGATTTATAATATCTTTGAAGCCCACTAGTAATTAAAACAAAAAATATCCACTGATTTCGAAAAAAATCCCTACAAATATTTGGACCTTTTCACCCTTTTTTGATTTTTTTTCAAGATGCAAAAAAGATCTATTTTTACAGAGATCTAAAATATTCTTTAAACTTTTTTTTAATGCAACCAACAATTTTGAATTAAATTTAAAGAAAAATAACAGGACCCTGGGATAGAGTATTTTTGCAGTATGGATTTGAGACTAGTCACGTGACCAGATTCCTACTTTACCAACCCTTTTTATTTCCTAACGTATTTTCACACGAAGCACCACATCGAGTTGAAAATTTGGTATAATAAGTAAGTAGCACTAAGAACGGTGGGTTACAAATTTAAGTATTTGTTTGAAAATTCGTTATTTTTAGTAGAAGATCATTCTTGTTGATTCAAAATTCCAGAGGTTGTTTGCAATTTTGTCTCTTGACAAAAAAATCTTTCTTAGTTGAAAATTCAACTTATATTGAAACCCTTCTTTTTGGATTAAATGCAACTGTTTTTTTTTTATTAAAAAACTTTTTTTTTTTGAAGTATCAACTTCTACATTTTTCGTTTAGAATTCAAGTTTCTTTTAATGCAAATTTAATTACTTAGTTGAATGTTAAATTATTTTGTTAACAATTAATTTTTTCGTTTGAAGACTTATCATTTTAACTAAAAGTTTATATCTTGGGTTAAAAAATGAGCAATTTTGTAAATAATTAGTTTTTTCCTTGGTTGAAAATTAATTTTCTTTAAACTGAAAATTAAACTATTCAGTATAGATTTTTAACTACTTTCTTGAAATTTGTTGGTGGTTTTAAATATTTTTTTATTCCATCATTCAATCAAAAAGTTAATCTCTCTTTGGTTGAAGAATGATTCTTTTAAATAAAAATTAAAAGATTTAATTTTTGGTTGAAAAAATGATCCTTTTTGTATATTTAATCTTCCTGTTTAACATATTTAAAAAAATTTTAAATTCATCACTCTGTTTAAAAGTTTTACTATTTTTTGAAAATTATAACTTTTTCCTTAATTTTTTTAAAACTGGAAATCTAATTATTTATTCCAGTTTAATATTCCATCATCTCAGTTAAAAATGCATCACCTTGGTTGAACATGAATTTTTTAAACTGAAAATTTAACTATTAAATTTTCAATTGAGAAATTATCTTTTTTTGGTAGAAATTAATCTTCTGGGTTGAAAAATAATATTCTTGTTTGAAAATTCGTCATATCGATTTAAAATGTAACGATTTTGTAGAATTTTTTTTATATTATTATTCCAATTGAATATCCCATTATTTTAGTTTAAAACTCATCTCTTTCGTTGAACAATAATTTTTTTAACTAAAAATTGAACTATTCAATCTTTTTGTTTGAAAAGACAATTATTCTAGTAACAAGTTTTTTTAAAATCAGTATTTTTTAAATTGTAAATGTACTGATTCCAATTGAATATTTCATCATTTTTCAGTTGAAAATGCATTTTTTTAGTTTGAAATTGAGGATATTCCAGTAAAATATTCATCATTTTAGCTCAAAATTAATATTTTTTGTTTAAAATTAATCTATTCTAGTAAAAGATTCATAATTTTAGTGGAAAATTCATTATTAGTTTGTTTTTGCATTAAAAATTAATTTTGTTAACTGAAAATTCAACCATTCTATTTTTGGTAGAAAATTAATCTTTTTGATTGTAAAATCAACTGTTTGGTTAAAAACTCGTCTATCTTGTTGAAATTACAATATTTTTACTTGAAAAATTATAACTGTGAAGCGGTCAATTAAAAAAAAGATTAATGATGTTTTTTGTATTATTTTATTATTTAATTATTCAAAAGTGCTAATATATTTAAGAATTTTTCGTAATTTAATTTTCCGAAGTTTTCAAAATGAAACATACTAATTGAATTCCTAGAAGCTGAAAAGAAATAAATTATTTATAACAAATTAGCAAAACTGTATACATATTCCGTTTTGATTGTTTTCAGAGATGCGATATATTTTAATCGCTCCGTATTTTGAAAAATTATGCCTGGAAGAAACCTGGAATTGTCAAGGATTTTTTCCAGGATTTGAGAAGACACTGACTAAAAAAATTTGTAATTAAACAATTTAAAAAGTTTCTTTTGGACCATCCTCATATATAATACTAAAATCGATTTTCGTTCAATTTAATTGGCTGAAATGGAAAAAAACAGCGGACCATCCAATATTTGCTGAGCAATCATTTGTTTCTCAATTGACACGTCAAAGGAAAAATTGGTTTGTTTGTGGGTTGGTCACTAACGTCATTGGATTTGCGTCTCTTCTCTGATTTGTTGTAGACTTTTCAAACATGATTTTTTTTTTTAAATTAGAAATTTTAAATTGATTAATGTTCCTTTATGAAGGTTGAGTGCTCAGGAATTGATTATTTTCGCAAAAGTAATAACAAGTCTAAAGGATGATTAATTCAGGAATATTAAATTACGCAAATTTCTTGTCCTCTTCTTAAGCTAAGACGTGTCATATTAGAGCATCATAAGTCGTAATTTACCATTTTAGAGATGTCCGTGCACTATTTCTGACGAGGCACTGTGTATAATTAGAGCACATCATGCATCTCTGCATATGTCTTGAGGCGAAGAAGATTACT
>NC_046659.1:125407389-125410839 GCF_010883055.1 Belonocnema kinseyi | reverse complement strand
AAAAATCAAAATAAATTGGATGATAATTCATAAAATAGTATATTGTGTGTCTAGGATAAAAAAAATCCTTTTAACCAAGTAGTTCAAATTTCAACCAAACAATTAAATTTTCTTCTAAAAAAGACAAATTTTCAATAAAGGACTTAAATTCCTAACAAAAAAGTTCATTTTTAACCAAATAGTTTTATTTTCTACCAAAGTATTAAAATTTTTTATCTGAAAAAGAAAAAAGTAATTTGTAAAAAAAATTGCTAAATTTTCACCCAAAAAGAGATGTTTTTACGAGAAGAGATCAATTTTAAAACGAAAAGTATTTTTTGGTTGGAAACAAACTGTTTGGTTGAAAATGTATGTTTTCGGGTTTGAAAGTCTGCAATTTTATTTTTTGTTGGAAATTTATATTTTTTATTTAAAAATAGTTTTTTTGGTTGAAAATTGAACAATTTTGTGGAAAATTTGGTGGAAAATGTACTTTTCTCGAAAATTCATATTTTTTATTTGAGATTTACACTTTTTACTAAAAAAATTTCCTTTTTGCTGGAAAATTAATCCATTTTGTTATAAAATTCCACTGTTTGCCTCGAGATAAAAAGTCCTCTTTTTGTTTTAAAAATCTAGCAGTTATGTAGAAAATTAAATTATTTGTTTGAAATCCACTTTTTGTTGAAAATTTAACTGTTTTGTTGAAAATACAACTAGTTTGTTTAAAATTCAACTTTTGGATTAAAAATTAATTCTTTCTTTTTAATTGAATGGTTTTATAGAAAAATGTTTTTTTTTTATTTTTGTTAAAAAATGTTGTGTCTTTTGGTTCATTAATATTTTTTGAAACTTAAAATGTTTTCAAACAGTTTTGTTCAAAATTCAATTATTTGATTGGAACTACTTTTTCATGAAATTGTATATTTTAAAATTGAAAATTCCATTGTTTTTTCAATAAAACTTACCTTTTTGCTGGAAATTTCAACTATTATTTTAGAAAACTCCACTATTTGGTTGAAGATACATAGTTTTTATGAAAATTAATATTTTTAGTCAAAAGTTAACTATTTTCTTGAAAATTAACTTTGTTTTGAAAGTTCAATTGTTTTGAAGATAAATCGCGTTTTCGGATTGAAAATTTAGCAATTTGATAGAAAATTCCCTGTTTGTTAAACTTATTTTTATATTGAAAATTGAAATAGGGAACTATTTTGTACAATCAACCTCAAAAGTTGTCTATCTTTAAAATGATTGATAAAATCAACAAAAAATAATTCAGGTTAAAATTGTTCATTTAACGGTAGTTATTTAAAGGTTAAGTTTTTGCTTTCTCTTTATGGAAAAGTTACAATTTTAATTTAATCCGAATGATCAAGGTCTCATTTTTTGCCTCAAAGGATTCTCTAAATTACTATTTGGGTTCATTTTATTTTAAAAAATTAATTGAGAGATCAAAAAGTTATTATTGTTATAAATAATCATAGCTTAAATTTTAATTAAAACCACCCAAATAGAACTGTAGAAAATCCCTTAAAGAATAAAATGAGGCCTTGATCATTAGGATTAAATTAAAATTGTTACTTTTCATTGAAGAGAAAGGAAAAACTTAACCTTTAAATAACTACTGTTAAATAAACAATTTTAACCTGCATTTTTTTCTAGGGAGAGCTTAGAAGCGTCCATAAAGATTTACAGAAATTAGTAATAGATCGTTTGTCGATTTTATAAATCATTTTAAAGATAGGCAACTTTTGAGATTGATCGTTCGTAGTGTACATCCTTAAAAATACAAGTAGTTTGTAGAAAATTTTTCCTCTTTTTTCAAATAAATTCAACTGTTTAATTGAAAATAATTTGTTTTTAATTTGAATTGTCTTGTGGAAAAATCTTTTTTTGATGTTAAATATTTGTCTTATTGGTTGATAATATGTTTAAAAATGTCAAACTAAAATCTTATTTGGTTGAATTATCAACTACTATATTAATCTTTTTGGTTGACGATTAAATTGAAATTTTTCCTTTTTTTGTTGAAAATCTTAAGAATTTAAATTGGACTCAACATTTTTATCTAACTAACATTAATTTTGTTAAAACAAAAAAAAAAATAACAAACAAAAATCTGAATAAAGACTCTTTAATAATCAAAACATGAAAATTGGAAAATTGTATTCTGTGAAGGTTCAAACTTGGACTAGAGAACAAAGTGTAATGTAACGCGATAGATTAAATTGCTTATTAAAAATGTAACTCATCATCGATCCAGATTTCAACGTCAAACCAATTATCGATTGATAACCACGATAAAGTTTATTTCTCGCATGTCGAAGCACATTTTAGGCCAAGTCAGTTTACTGAGTTTCTTCGCTTCCAAGCCTTCACTGAACGCTATCCTATAATATATTTTCGAAGTTTACCCAACCTGAAATTCCTCAGAAAATTCAACTGCGCACGTACCGAGGAATGTTTTTGAACGAAGACTTTGCTAACAACAAAATCTTTATTACTTAATAAAAGAGGCTTTTAGCGTAAGCTGGCTTTTGAGTCAGCTTTTAAGTTAACTGAAGCCTATTTATAATGTTTTGCTGCTCCAGACAGCCGGTTTCTTAGGAATGGAAGTTAAGTCCCTTCAAAATCAATCTTCTCTTACAGTTGTTAAACAGAATGGATTGTACTTTAAGAGAGACAAAGGAATTGTTACAATCCGATTCCAATGTCTTTAGTTATCAATTCAAGAGATAAGAATTGTTCTTTTTTTCTTAATAAAGAAATTTGTGTTTTTTAAAAAAAAGAAGTATTATTTTTCGAATTTTCAAGAAATTCGACTTTTTTCGGCTTTCGGGGCTTCTGGTTAAAAATTCTACTATTAGGTTGATAAACTTGTTTTTTTGGGTCGATTGGAAGTTGATATTGTAGACTCAAAATTTAACTATTTTATTTTTGGTTAAAAATTCTAGTTTAAAAATACAACTATTTGGTTACTAATCAACTTTTTGTTTGAAAATGAAAACTTAGGTTTGGGAGGTAAAAGTAGTTTTTTTTTGTTGTTGAAAATTAATTTTTTGAAATGATCGTTTTTAGTAATTTCAAATAAATTTATTTCATATATTTTTTTGAAAATTCATCATTTCCCGTTGAAAATTGAAATTTAGTTTCAAGTTTGAAAAGTCTTTTTTTTTGGTTGAAATTAATTTTTTGAACTGATATTTTTTAGTAATTTAAACTTTATTTTATTGGTTAAAAATGATTATTTTTTGTTTTTAAACTTTTGTATGCGCTTATAATTAATTTTTTGAACTGAAAGTTTAACTATTACATTTCTTTTTAATTTTATCGTTTCTGATGATAATGCAACTATTTGCTTGAGAATTAACTTTTTGGTTGAAAATTAAAACTTAGGCTTGAAAACTATCTTTGCTTTTGGTTGAAAATAAATCATTATTAATTGAAAATTTCATTATTCTTCAATTT
>NC_046659.1:125400831-125407289 GCF_010883055.1 Belonocnema kinseyi | reverse complement strand
CTTAAAAAATCGTCTTTTTTGGTTCTTATTCGTTTTATTTGTTGAAAATTCTTTTTTCTTCGTTGAAAATTAATTTTTTTAAACTGAAAATGTAACTTCCATTTTGGATTGAAAATTGTTTTGAGTTTAAAATCTGACTTAACAATTAATCTTTTTTGGTTGGAAATTCAACAACTTAATTGACATTTGAACTGTTTTGTTGAAAATTAATTCTTTAAAGTCAAAATTTAGCTATTCCATTTTTTGTCCAAAAATGGTTGTTTTTAGTTGAAAAATCGACTATTTGGTTGAATGTCGAAGTACTATAAAAAAAGTTAATTTCATAAGTTGAAGATTCAACTCTGACTGAAAATGTAACTCTTTTGTTGAAGATTAGTTTTTTTTTTTTGAAAATTTTTTTTTGAAAATTAACTTTTTTTGTTGAAAATTCATGTTTTGGGATTGAGAATTTTAATGTTATGTACAAAAGCTGTCTTTTTGTCTTCAAAAATGCAAGAATTTGGTTTAAAATATTGTTTCTCTCAACCAAAAAATTTTTCTTGTTTGAAAATTTAATTGCTATCTAAAAAATTCGCCTTTTAATTTAACGAGTCCGTTACTTCGATAGAAATATAATTGCTTATGGTTGCAGTTTAATCTTTTTGTTTAAAAATTTGACTATTTAATTTAAAATTCAACTATTTTGTTAAAAATTGATCTTTTTTCGGTCAATTCGTCTTTCTGGAAAGAAAACTCTTTTTTTGGATTGAAAATTCATATTTTTTGGTATAAAAGTCCTTAATTTAAAGTTCATCTTTCTTAGTTGAAAATTAAACGATCTTCGGAAAAATTCGTCTTTTTGAATTGAAAGTTGAACTATTTGATTCAAAATGTTGAACAATTTTTTTTCAGGTTTGAAAGTGTACATTTTTTGTGAAACATTCCGTTTTTTAGCTTGAACTCCTCCGTTAATAATTCATCTCTCTTGGTGGAAAATAAATAATGTTTTTTGTTCAAAGATTCATCCGTAGATTTATTTATTAAAAATAGTTTATTCCCATATTCTTGTGAAAAATTAACCTATATTGTCTGTTTTGAGAGTATTTTTAGGCTGTTAATGTACCCATGTGGAAAAGTTGGTTGGGGCCCAATTAGGCAACTCTTTGGGCTGTAACGGTCAGCCCAATGAATGCCCAGATTGGGGCTTATTTGGGCGTTAGTTGGGCAGCCCACTTTATGCCCAATTAATAAAAAAGGGTACAATTATTGAATTTCTAAAGTTAAAAGTAATAAATAATAAATATTTGTTAATATTTTTTTTAATTTGACGCTACTTCATGATTTAAAAACTGTTAACATTCTATTATTCCTTCTGACCTCTATCCCAGTCACTTCCAACCGTCAGCTCATTCCAAAAAGCATCTAAAGTTGTGTTTTCTGCAATATATTTGGTTTAGTACAAATACTCAACTGAGTATGGGAAACAGCAAAAAGCGATCACTTATTTTGTTCATTTCTACAAAGTAAAAACGAAAGAACTTTGTAAAAATAACCCCATTTTATGGAAGCTTGAACGGATTCGACAACTGTTTTAGTGCAGACGACAGAGTCCGTCTGCGGCGTTGCAGCTCTCGCGCAGCCGCACAGTGCACACGTTAACCAATACAGGCGGGGTTTTCAAATTATAAAATGCTTAGTTTGCAAAAAATGTTTATTTATTATTGTTTTACTTGAAAATGTTACTATACTCTACTGATCTCTTTGATTTATTTTTTTTAGAAAATGTTGATTTTAATTTAAAGCGTATGTCTAATTCGGAAACAGTTTCATTATTTTAAGCATATTAAAAATATAATATCTAAAATATATTACACATTTATCGTAATGTTAAAAGAAAAATGTTATTTTATGAACAATATTTAATGGTCAGAAGTTCTTTTTAAGGATGAAAGAAAAAAATTTCAGGAAATTAATGTACTTTAACATTTTCCAACAAAATATAATAAACAAGCAATATTCCTAAATAGTTCGTTTACTATGTAATTATATAGATTAAGAATTATTTCCATTTATATGAATGAAATATGACTGCTAGATTCGGCTTGAATCGCTCATTATATTTCAACACGTGTGCCTAATTCATTATTCGTACGGCGTTTTTGATCAGCACTATCTCGATTTGTTTATTTATTCCTAAACGGATACAGTTTACAATAACTTTACCGAAGTAAATAGCAACTGACCAGAGCCGATATTTTATCTTTCTACTGCCCTCTATTGATATAACTGGAGTCACTTTTTGTTAATTGGGCTGCCCAGTTGGGGCCCAATTGACGCCTAATTATTAGTTGGCTAAGTTGGGCTGATTTCCATATGGGCAAGTCTGTTATTGAGAGAAAATTCAATTTTGATTTTTAAAAACTTTTTGTCGGTTATTTTTTTATTACAAGCTAATGCTTTCAGCGGTTTTATTTCCAAAGCAATTTCTTTTTTTCCCTGGTTATTAACGTTGTCACTTTTTCGGTTCCATGTTATTAATGTGCCGTCCGCCATTTTCCGGTACGCGCTAATCTTGTAACTTAATTAAGCGCTGCAGTGCTCATCTCCGTCGAGGTATATTGAACTTCCTTCATATCTCCTGCCAGGAATTTATTCAGGGAGAATTTACTAAGCTCGGAAAAAAATATATACATATATAAATCTAAACCAAAGAAAAATAAAAAATTTTCTTCTAATTCTGGAAAACCTGGAATTGCCAGGAAATTTTTTCGAGCTTGCTGAAATTTTTTAAAATTTCAATGTAAAATTGAATAAAAATACTTTTTTCATTTATATAAGGAAATGTTAGGTTCAATTAGCTAATTGAATTCAGTTATTTTGCACCCTAAAGTCAAACTCCACCAGCAACTATTTTACAAAATATGTTTTGTCTAAAATATTAATATGTTAAATATGTACTAAACTTTAAGTATGCAGATAAAATAAAAATTCGTTTAAACTATTATTAAAATTCATGAGCTTTAATAACATATTCAAGAAATGATTAATTTGGCTTATAGCATTATTTTTTTTTATTCAATCATTCTATGGTGATAATTTATCTATTTATGAATATCCTTGTAATAATTTTTCAAAGCTTTCTAAATTTGCATATTAATTAAATTCTTAGAAACTTTTATTGTTAAGAAGTTACTTGTCTTTTTATAAAATAAATATAAAATGAGAAATTAATACTTTAAAATACTGGAAAAATATCTGGAGACTTGGAAAAAACACCTTAACAACAATTTTCAACTAAAATTTCTTAGTTTTTAGTTGAAAGTTCTGTTACTTGGTTATAAATTAAATTAATTGGTTAAAAGTTGAATTAGTTTGTTAAAAAATCATTTTATTATTTCAAGATTCATTTCTGTGGTAGACAATTGAAATATTTTGTTGAAAATTAGTTCCTGTTATGGTTAAAAATTAAATTTTTGCACTGAAAATGTAACTCTTCCTTTTTTGATTAAAAATACATCTCTTTTTTGAAAATTCACCCTTTTCGTTCAGTTCAATTGTTTTGTGATAAAAATAAAAATATTTTTCGGTTGAAATACCAAGTATTGCATTTTTTAATACGAGTTCATATTTTTGGTTGAAATTGAAATTTTAGTTGATTCAATTATTTCGTTGCAAATTTAACTACTTCGTTCAAAAGTTATCTATTCTGTTGAAAATTCAATTTGTTCCTAAAATCCTCCTTTTTGTCGAAAATTTAAATGTTTTGTTCAAAATTAATTTTTTTTTTAACCGAAAATATAACTTTTCTATTTTTGTTTGTGAGTGTATCATTTTTGTTAAGAATTCAACTCTTTGTTGAAAATTCGTCACTTTGGTTGAAATATAATCTATTGCATTTTTTGTTGAGCATTCATCTATTAAGTTGAAAATTAATTTTTGTAACTACACGCTTTAATATTACTTTTTTTTTTGTTGAAAATTGATCGTTTTTAGTTGGAAATTAAACTATTATATTTCTCATTGAGAACACAATTTTCTTAATTGAACATTTTTCTTCTTGGTCGAAATATAAACTCCTTTGCTAAAAGTTCATATTTTTATTGCTGAAAATACATATTTGCAGGTTAAGAATGTAAATATTTTGATCAAAATTGAATTATTTTGTTGCAAATTGAGTTATTTTGTGAAAAATCAACTCTTTCCTTAAATTCCTCTTTTTTTTTTTAAATTTAACTATTTAGTTTTAAATAGCTGTTTTTGATGTAGAGAAGAGTGGTCCTAAGTCGGCACATTAAGAATTTTGGTCAAAAACAGAGGATTTCATGGCGCTTTATTGTCTGTGGCCAGGTACCACGATCCTTTGTCTACAATTTTATGTCGTTGGAAGCAGTGTGGAGTGATTCTTGCGTTCGCAATGTAACACACAGTTAAGAAATCAATTTTTTGCTAATTCTCGGAATGGTGATCCTAAGTCGGCACTCCCTCGTCCCGAGTCGTTACATAATTTTTGCCATTTCTCGAAATGGCGGTCCTAAGCCGGCACTTCCTTGTCCTGAGTCAGCACATAATTTTTTCACCTCAAATGCAAAAAAGCCCAGGCTATACAAGTTTTAGGAGGAAATTGACAAATTTAAACCATTTACAATTTTACAAAGAACGTTTAGAATATTTTTAAACTTTATTTACAAGATGCAAACATTTCTCCATTACAATAATGCAAATCGTCAACACATTAATCTCGATAAGGAAAAAAAATTAAAATGAAAATAGATGATCGTCGTCGGAGTCGTAGCCCGTGGGGCGTATTAAAACTTCGTGGCAGTCGCGAACGTGGCTGCAAACCACTGTGCCGACGGACCAGTCTCCGCTATAATCTTTTTTGTTTAAAAATTCGACTATTTTGTTGAAAATTACATTATTTTGTTTGAAGGTTTAACTATTTAGTTAAAAATTTTAATATTTTGTTGACAATGCAGTATATTTAGCTGGAAATTTTAAGAATTCAAAGTGTTTTATGTTGAATTCCATACGGTACCTATTATTATTATTTTTGTTTAAATAATTCATTCCCTATTATTGTCCTATTTTCGTCGAAAATCATTCTGTTTTCTCCTGTTTTGAGAATTTGAAGAGTTCAATAGCGTGTCAAACGCTCATTGAAATTATGTGCATATCTTGCGCTCTGTCTGTCAGGAAGTGCTGATTTTCATATAGCCAATATCGAATAAAGCGATAATGCTGCCATTGTCCTCTGTATATGCAAAATGCATTTATTGAGCACGTGATTTTGGAATGCTCCATTCTGAGTTTTCCAATTAGTCCAAAACATTTTTTTTTATACATAAGTATTATACTGGGCTGTCACACAGTCACTTGAGTCACTTTTTTCCCAATAACAAAATTCAATTACACCAAACACGCCTTCATTTCAGTGCCGGGGGTTGCCTGCAAATAGCTTTATTCACAGTTCGGGGCGATCGAAATGTAAAAAGTCAGGGTCGCCTGAACCGTTTCCAAATGTGATGCGAAATATTGCGCAATATATTCCAATGGGTACTTGCGCAATGCGGCCCTTCTGATGCGAGAGTAGCTACCTTCTCTCGATCTGCCCTCTAAGAAACTTCGTCGAACAGCAATTGTAGGAAGACCGAGAACGGGGGGACCGAATTCGAGAGTTTGGTGTATTTTTCGTTGAAAGTTAATTATTTTTGGCTGAAAGCCAATAATTATGTTACGACCAGGAAAAACCTGTCCAAGTACGATTTTAACAATTTTTAAAATAATTAGTTGAATTGTTATCTTTTTCTATTGTGCTATTATTCAGTTTACAATGCGTAATTCAATCATCTTTAACTTAACCAATTTTACATTTTAGGTTTTTATTTTTTAGCTTGCATTTTTAATTTTAGCAATTTTTAAATCTTTTTTTGAAGAGAAAATAATTTCGAACTATTAAAAATTAACATCGTTTGAAGTTGAAATTTGTTGATAAAAACATTTTTATTTAATAAATAAATAGATTTTTTAATGGATCTGTACTTTAAGTATTAACAAGTGAACAATAATTGATATGACAAAGTGGTTTTAAATCAGTTTACAATTTAAGAAATTTCCAGGTTTTAACGTTGAAAATTATTATTATTATTATTATTATTATTATTATTATTATTATTACACCATTAAGCCATTTCCCTTTCGGGGTAGGCGTGACTCACTCGGCAGGGGAAAGGAGTAGTGTGTGGATGGGATAGAGGTTTTTCAGATTGATCCAGAATTCTCGTGCTATTTAAGTAAATAACACGTTCGTTCCCCGACACTGCTCCGACCCAGGTTGCTCATCAATCTCTCTAGCAATCACCTTAAGCGAAGACTCTCATGAAGTCGTTATGTAAGGTTCCCCACTTGGGTCCATTAATAGCCAAGGTCTTTGTTTCAGGTGTCGTTCACTCTACTGACACTCTTTTTATTAACTATTTTCC
>NC_046659.1:125388544-125400731 GCF_010883055.1 Belonocnema kinseyi | reverse complement strand
CGAGATCCACACCCTCTTCGTCGAAGAGAGCCATTCTTAAACACTTGTCCATAAATAATATAAATAACCATGAAGACATAACGCATCCTTGTCTAACTCCTGAAAATTAAACTGTTTTAATTTGAAAGTCTTAGTCATTTAGAAAATGTGAACGGCCGATTTAAAGTTTATAAAGTATTATTCAACTTAAAAATAATTTCATAATAATATAATCGTAATTAAAGGCTTTTAATAAATTTAAAATATTTTTTCAGTCTAAAACATTCAATTTTTAACCCATTCAATTTGAAGGTTTTGAATTAAGAAAAAGACGATCTATTATCGAATATTTTGTAAGTGAAATTTTAGAATTTTTATGTATAAATAACAAATAAACATTTATTATTTGTAGAAAAATTGAGCAATTTTAAAAGATATTTAGGAGTTTTGAAAAAATTCATAAATAGCATGCAAATTTTCCAAAATTTCCTTAAAATCTTCCAGATTATTTTTTGACAATTATGCAAATCTTTTAAAATCTGTTTTAAATTAATTTTGAATTTTTTCAAAATTTCTGAATATTTCTTAAAATTACTCCAATTTCTTTTACAAATAATAAATTTGCAATTGTTATTTACACATACAAATTTTAAGGAAATTTTTTTAAATGCAGGATTTCCTAAAGGTTGTAGGAAAAATTCAATTGATTTTAAAAGATATTTAGAAGTTCTCAAAAAAATTTTTAAATAATTTTAAATTTAAATACATTTAAAACAACTTCTATATTTCTCAAGACTTTGCAATAAAATTTTGAAACTTTTCAAGGATGTTTGAACTATTTTAAAAAAAAATAATTGAACTTATAATTTAAAAGATGTTCAGTTAAACAAATTTTAAATATAAAAAATTTTTAATTTAAAGTCAAAAATTCATATTTTCTTGCTCATAAGTAAACGGTTTTGTTGAAAATTAAACTATTTCTAGAAAATTTACCTTTTGTTTAAAATTCCTATTTTTGTGTTAAAAAGTCAATTGAGATCTTTTCGGATTTATTTGCTTAAAAGTTTAATTATTTTCTTTCAAATTCGTTTTTTTTTTTTTTTTTTTTGCTAGAAGATTAATTTTTCATACTGAAAATGCAAATACTTTATTTGTGATCGAAAATTAATATTTTTAAACTAAAAATTTAACTACTTGGGTAAAAGTTGAATGACTTAGTTATCTCTTAGGTTTGAAAATTTGGTTGAAAATTTGGTAGAAAATTCGTGTTTTTTGGTTGAATTCAACTGTTTTTTATTCAAAATAAATATTTACTGTTAAAAATTTACTTTTGTTCGAAAATTAATCTGTTTAACAGAAAGATTAACTGTTCCGTTTTATGTTAAAATTCGATCTTCTGTTTAGTTGAAAATTCATCTTTTTTGATAAACGCAACTGTTTAAAAAAATGTAAGTTTAAAATATTTTTTGTTTGAAATATTCATTATATAATGATTTATTATATGTATTTAGAGTAGCTACCTTCTCTCGACCTGTCCCCTAAGAAACTGCGTGGAACAGCAGTTGTAGGAAGATCGAGAACGGGGGGACCGAATTCGAGAGTTTGGTGTATTTTGCGTTGTAAGTTAATTCTTTTTGGCTGAAAGCCCATAATTATGTTTTTGGTTTAACTATTTTGCTGAAAATTTTTCGTTTTGGTTTTTATTTTTTTTTTTAATAGTGATTTAAACTGAAAATTTAGCTTTTCTATTTTTGGTTGAAATTGTATCTTTTCTAGAGGAAAAAAATTCAACATGTCGGTTGAGACTTAATTCATTTGGTCGAAAACTTCTGTTTTTAGTAAAAAGAAGTTCAGAATTTAGAAAATTGCAAATCCAAAAATAAGAAATTTAGAATACGAAAAAGTGAATGTCGGCTCATTAATTAGCTGTAGCTCATTTGCATTATTTGGCATTTCATTAAAAAAACGTTTTTTTTCCTGCTTATGTAAAGTATCTTTGGTTGATGTACAAAAAAAATGTACAAAAAAAATGTACAAAAAAAATGTACAAAAAAAAAAGTTTTCCAAATAATAGACAAAAGTTTTTCGCATTTTCCGGACAGTTTTGGCATAATTCCTTAAAATTATGCAGGTTGAGAAACGAGAGTATTTTTTCAATAATTACTGTCGTTGTTAATAATATACCACGCTAGATTAAAAATCAAGAACTGTGAACCATTAGACGGTTTGAGACATAAAACCGTTTTTACTGATATGTGTTGTACATTATATTTTTCTGCTGTAATCAGGAAAACCTAACGTGACATTGTCGTTTAGGTCGATTTTATCATTGCCAGATACATATACAAAAATAGACCGAAAAAAGGAACTGAAAAAAATCAATAATTTTAGACCAAACCGTTGCATTTACCACCAAATAGTCGAATTTTCAAACAAAAAGTTCATTTTTTTTAGAATGTAGTTGAATTTTTCAATAGTCGAATTTTCAGTTAAGAAAATTATAAAAAGACGAGTTTTTAATAGACTAGGTAAATTGTTAACCAACGGAATGAAAAAGATCAATTTTCAACTAAAAATGGAATAGTTAATTGAACAAATTAATTTTAAAGAAAAAAATGAATTTTCAATAAAAAGCGAATTTTCGACAAAATATTTCAATTTTCGGGTAAAGAGATGAATCTTCAACTAATTATATGAATTTAAAAAAAAGTAATTGACTTTTCAACAAAAAGGATACATTTTTTCCCAAAAAGACGAATTATCAACAAAATACATAAATTTCCAATCAAATAATAGCTGAATTTGTAACAAAAAATATTATAGTTAATATTTTAACAACAAAATTTTAATTTTAAATAAAAAGCAGTTACAATTTTAAGACAAAGAAATTATTTTTCTACAAAACAGTTTCGATAAAGATAAAAATTTCAACCCAATTGTTGAATTTTTACGCTAAAAACACAATTGCCTGCAGAACATTTTAATTTTCAACCCAATATTATGAATTTAAAAAAAAAAAGATGATTTGCAACCAAATAGTCTAATTTTTTGTGAAAAAGAAATAAAAGAATATAGAATTTTCTACTAAATAATCATATTTCAGTAAAAAAATATTTTTATTTGAAATAAAAACAGGTGAATTTATGCAAAAAGAAGAATTTTCGATAAAATAGTTGATTTTCAACCAAAAAGGGTGTTTAAGTTAAGAAAAAAATGCAACCTATAACGGCAATTTTTTAACTGAAAAAAATGAATTTTCAAGATGAAGTTGAACTTTCAACCAGGGAAAAAAAAGAATGAAAAAATGTAGAATCTTCTACCAAACAATAAAATTTTAACAAAAAATGATAAATTTTCAACGATAAATTTAATAGTTGATATTTCAGTCAAAAAATATTTTCATTTTAAATCCAAAACAGTTGAATTCATCCAAAAAGATGATTTTTTGACAAAATAATTGATTTTCAAACAAAAAAGATTTTTCAGTCAAGAAAGAAAAAAAAATTACAAACTAACTTTTAATTTTTTAGAGAGAGAGAGAAATGATTTTTGTACATCGTTCATCATCCAAACCGAAAAAATGAATTTCAAAAAAAGTTGAGTTTTTAACAAAAAAATATTTTTATTTTAAATAAAAAGAACAGCCGAGATCAAAAAAGACTAATCATTTCTGAACCAAAACTGTAATAGTAGACTTTGCAATTAAAAAGAATTAACTTTCAACACAAAAATAGTTCAATTTTCTTATTGGTTATTATTAATTCAGTTTGCATACAAGCTAAAAAATGAAAAGACATATTTAAATGCTATTGCTTGTAAACTGAAAGCATCAATTTTCATTTGTTAAGAATCTAAAAGATTTTTAATAACATATTTTCATGTGTGATGTCATATTCTGAGTTAGCCCCTCCCACACCACGTCACACCCCCCCTCCCCCTCTGATAGTATGAAGTAGTTTTTTGAACGGCCCCTAAGGGATATCAAATTCTGTATCGACCCTAATTTATTTTTAAACTTAATGTACGAAAGAGAAATTACTTACGGATCTATCAAAGTTATCTATATGTTCAAAATCGAGCATTGTTAAAAGTAATATATGAAATCGAGGAAACTATTCCCATTCTAAACTTTAACTCTTTTTTGGAAGGTAACTGAAGATGAACGTTAGAAAAAATTGTTTATTTAATAATATTTATTTAGGGTTTTCTTTTGCTTTTTCAGGTAAAAGTTGCAATCGTTGTTTTTAACTCTAATATTGTTTTTATTTGAAAAATTGTATTTAAGTAATTGTACTCAAGGAAAATATTGTTCATAAAAATAAAGATGGTATAATTCACAAAATAGATTTTTTTTAAAAATAAAAAATTTGTGGGAAATATTTCGAGGTTTTCGAGTTTTATCTACAGTGAAAGCAAAAACATAAAATTCTAAAAAAGAGTATTGTTAAAGAAAGAATCTTGGCTTGAAATATTTTGATCCCTAAATTTCACCTTCTCTCTTCCAAAATTAGTACATCGTTAAGTGTTTAGTAGATGTTTAAGAGGGTCTTGTCTAGGAAGTCACTTTCTAATGTTGGCTTCTATTTCTGTTTGTGCAGGGAATGTGTGACATGTTCATCCAAACTCAACAGACGAGCAGCGTCAACAGCAGCAGCGGTAACAACATCGCTCTTCACCACAGCAAGAAGCGTAAGTTGGATTACAACGTGAGCCAGCCGGTCATCCAACACGCCTTGGTCCAATCGACCAGCGACTACCAATTGGACAATAATCCTGGTTTGCAACGGTACTCCGTCAGCGGTACCAACGCCGCTTTCAACTCGCTGCACAATAATGCGCTGCAGAAGAGTAGTCCCATCCAACAATCCTTGGTGCGCACCTCTACGATCAAACTCCTAGATTCGTACCAACAACGTTGTGGCCAAAAGGTAACGTTCAAAAGTCTCTATACTCTTTTCCCCGAGAGCATAATCACTTACACTCTACACACGCCTATCTTTACGTATTTGGGCGGAGACACCGTCAAGGTAGGAGTTGTCTGGATGAAAGTGTCCAATATTTAAGCGGGCACTCCATTTTTATGACTTTCAGGAAGCGCGCGGTTCACGATTCTTTGAGAAAGGCTTCCTTAGCTGCGCAAAGTGCTCGTAAGTTGGTCCCCCTGTAGGTCATTCTCTTGGGGAATAATGTATATACTCTATTCCTATCGGGGAAAAGAGTATATACTCTATTCCCTCTCGGAGAATAGTGTATGCGCTCTACCGAGTCTTGATCAATTTAAATGATTAGAAACAGGATTAGGAACATATTCCCTTGGTCTTTTGAGTCTTCAGGACTACAATAAATAAAAGCCTAGATTCGTAACAGAATGCTTTGGTCCGATGCACAGGGTGGCCGCTGGACTGCGAAACTGAAAATTTTTTGAGACCAGGAAAAACCTGTCCAAGTACGATTTTAACAATTTTTTAAATAATTAGTTGAATTGTTGTCTTTTTCAATTGTGCTATTATTCAGTTTACAATGCGTAATTGAACAATCTTTAACTAAACCAATTTTACATTTTAGATTTTTATTTTTTAGCTTACATTTTTATTTGAGCAATTTTTAAATCTTTTCTTGAAGAGAAAATAATTTCGAATTATTAAAAATTAATATCGTTTAAAGTTGAAATGTTTTGACAAAAAACATTTTTATTTAATAAATAAATAGATTTTTTAATGGATCTGTACATTAAGTATTAACAAGTGAACAATAATTGATTTGACAAAGTGGTTTTAAATCAGTTCACAATTTAAGAATTTCCAGGTTTTAACGTTGAAAATCAAACTGTTTTAATTTGAAAGTCTTAGTCATTTAGAACATGTGAATGCCCGATTTAGACTTTATAAACTATTATTCAACTTTAAAATAATTTCATAATAATATAATTGTAATTAAAGTCTTTTAATAAATTTAAAATATTGAATTTTTTTGTATAAATAACAAATAAACACTTATTATTTGTGGAACAAATTTGAGTAATTTTAAAAAATATTTAGGAGTTCCGAAAAAATTCATAAATAGCATGCAAATTTTCCAAAATTTCCTTAAAATCTTCCAGATTATTTCTTGACAATTATATAAATCTTTTAAAACCTGTTTTAAATTAATTATGAATCTTTTCAAAACTTCTGAATATTTCTTAAAATTACTAAAATTTCTTTTACAAATAATAAATTTGCAATTGTTATTTACACATTCAAATTTTAAGGAAATTTTTTTAATTGCAAAATTTCCTAAAAGTTGTAGGAAAAATTCAGATGATTTTTAAAGATATTTAGAAGTTCTCAAAAAATTTTAAAAATAAGTAATAATAATATAATAAATAATAAATTTAAAACAACTTCTATATTTCTCAAGATTTTGAAATAGAATTTTGAAGCTTTTCAAGGATGTTTAAACTATTTAAAATAACAATAATTGAACTTATAATTTAAAAGATGTTCAGTTAAAAAAATTTTAAATATAAAATTTTTTAATATAAAGTCAAAAATTCATATTTTCTTGCTCATAAATAAACGGTTTTGTTGAAAATTAAACTATTACTAGAAAATTTACCTTTTGTTTAAAATTCTTATTTTTGTGTTAAAAAGTCAATTGAAATCTTTTTGGACTTATTTGGTTAAAAGTTTAATTATTTTCTTGCAAATTCGTTATTTTTTTTTGGCTTGAAGATTAATTTTCCATACTGAAAATGCAAATATTTTATTTGTGATCGAAAATTAATATTTTTAAACTACAAGTTTACCTACTTGGGTAAAAGTTGAATGACCTTGTTATCTTTTAGATTTGAAAATTTGGTTGAAAATTCGTGTTTTTTGTTTGAATTCAACTGTTTTTTATTCAAAATAAATATTTACTGTTGAAAATTTACTTTTGTTCGGAAATTTATTTGTTTAACAGAAAGATTAACTGTTCCGTTTTATGTTAAAATTTGATCTTCTGTTTAGTTGAAAATTCGTCTTTTTTGATAAACGCAACTGTTTAAAAAAATGTAAGTTCAAAATATATTTTTTTTAAATATTCATTATATAATGGGTTATTAAGAATTAATGTTTTTTTGGCTTAAAATTTAACTATTCCAGTTACAGTTTCATCCTTTTAGTTAAAAGCTTAATTATTTCGTTACAAATTCCTTTTTTTTTCTTGAAAATTTATTTTTCAAACTTAAAAATATTTTTTTTTGGTCGGAAATTCAAAATTTTTAATTGAAAATTTAACTACTTGGAAAAAGTTGAACGACTTCATTAACAAATATTTTTCATCATTTTAGTCGAAAGCTTAATTTTTTTTAAAAGTTTAATTATTTTATTGAAAATTCGTTCTTCTGTGCTTGAAAATTCATTTTTCAAACTAAAAAAGCAAATCTTTTTTTTCATGGGTAATTCATATTTTTTAATTGGTGCAAATTGAACGACTTTGTTAAAAAATTAAATGTTGGTTAAAGATTAATTTTTTAGGATGAAAATTTGGTTGAAAATTGGTCTTGCTTTGTTGAATTGAACTGTTATTGTTTTAAAATTAAAATATTTTCTCCTGAAAATTCATTTTTTATAAACTTAATTTTTTCAACTGAAAATGTAACTCCATTTTTTTAAATAAAATTTTTTTTTTCAAAATTCAACTATTTTGTTAAAAATCAATAACAATAATAATAATAAATCTTTATTGAGTTCGTAAAAAAAGGATATATACATGGCGATCAGACATAACATGCGAAAATGTTTGAAATTAATTTTTTTTTTTGAAAATTAATTTTGGTAACTGAAAATTGAACGATTCTGTTTCTAGTTCGAAATTAAAATTTTTTATTACAAATTAAAACATTTAGTCAAAAGTCCATGTATTTTGTTACGAAATCGTTTTTTTTTAGAAGTAAAAATTAATCTTCTTTGTAGAAAATTGATATTTTTTAGTTTAAAAATTCAACTCTTTTGTTAGACATTCGCATTTTTTGGTGGGAATCATTTTTTTGTTTGTTAAAAATTCAAATAATTGTTTGAAAATTTAAATATTTGGTAGAAATTCAACTTTTTTTTATAAAACTCATATTTTTGGTTTGAAAATTTAATTATTTTGTTTAAAAATTCGCCTTTTTGGTTTTGAAAAGTCATGTATTTTGGTAGAAAAATTCATCTTTTTGGTAAAAAATGCAACTATTTTCATAGAATATTCAACTATTTTTGTTGTTAAAATTCTACTAATTTGGTGGAAAATTCGCGTTTTCTGTTTGAAAAGTCATATATTTTGATAGAAAAATTAATCCTTCTGGTAAAAAATGCAATTATTTTCATAGAAAATTTAACTATTTTTGTTGTTGAAAATTTGACTGTTTGGTAGAAAATCAATTTTTTTATTGAAAATTCATATTTTTGGTATGAAAATTCAAATATTTTGTTGAAAATTCGCGTTTTTGGTTTGAAAAGTCATATATTTTGGTAGAAAAAATTCAACTTTTTGGTAAAAAATGTAACTTTTTTCGTTGAAAATTAAACTATTTTTTTTTTGAAAATTTTACTATTAGGTAGAAAATTAACTTTTTTTTTTGTGAAAAATTCATATTTTTGGTTTAAAAAATCAACAGTTTTGAAGGAAAGTTCGTTTTATTTTTTGCTTAAAAATGAATTTTTTATCTGGAAATTTAAATATCTGGCTTTAAATTTATGTATTTTGTTGCAAATTCAAAAATTTGATAGAAAACTAATCTTCTTGGTTGAAAATGTATCTTTGTATGGTAGATTAAAAATTCAGCTATTTGGTTCAAAATTCAATTATTTGATTAATAATTTAGTGGTTTTGTTTTCAACTTGTTCATTTGGATTGACAATTTATCTTTCATAGTAGAAGTCAGATTTTTTGAGTTAAAAATTCATATGTATTAGTTAAAAATGAACTTTTTAAAATTAAAAATTCAATCGTCTTATAAAAAAATTGCCCTTTTGTCAAGAAAATTTAACAGTTTGTTTGAAAACTGCACTGTTTTTTTTTTATTTTTCTTGTTCGAAAATTCAATTCTTTTATTGAAAATTCAAGTATTTGGTTAAAAATTAATCTTTTGATTGCATATTAAATTTTTTTGTTTGATAATTGATCTCTTCTGGTTTAAAAGTCAACTGTTTTCTAAATATTTAATTATATTTAGCTTGAAAAATAAACTGCGTAGTTGATAATCGGTCTTTCTTTGTTGAAAATTAATTTCTTTTGGTAGAAAATCTTTTTTTTTTTTTTTTTAGAAATTAAACTATTTTTTTGAAAATGCATTAGATTTCGATGATAATTTTAGGCAATTAAAGCGCTTTTTAAATTAGATTTAATACGCTATCTGCATTAATTTTCTTTAAAACGAATTATTTCCCTATTTTTGTGAAAAATCATCTTATTATCCCTATTCTGAGAGCAATTTGGGCCGTGAAGTCTTGTACCGGAGTTTGAAATCGTACACGGAATCGACGAGCATGACAAGAATTTCTCTTTATTGTTTTAACAAGATCTGGACTTTGGCCGACGGAAATAAAATTGAATTTCGCTGATAGGAAATGAGAACATCGAGACCGAAACTTATTTTGAGGGAATGTATGACGCGATGCAATAAAAGTTGATTATTTGGTTATACTTTGAGTGAATCTGGAATTATTGCAGTAGACTCGAATAGAAATACGTAGTACTTCTGTTCGAAGAAGGTTGTAGAAAACTACAGAAACCTGAGTCGAGTGCAGTCGACCTTACACTTAAAAGCATGCAGGAAAAAAACCCTGGAATTTTCAGGGAATTTTTATTTACCTGGAAAAGCCTGGAAATGTTCGGGAATTTTTTTTTTGAAGTCTGTGCATTTTTTTGAACGCGTGATTAATTTTTTTTTTTAATTGCAGTATGAAATTTGAGTAAAAATGATTCTTCATTTTTAAAAGTAATAAATATTACTGTATTTTTAACTATTTTGTTGAAAAATCATGTTTTGCTTTATAATTAGTTTGTTTAACTGATATTTCAAATATTCAATTTTTGGTAAAAATTGATCGTTTTTAGTTAGAAATTTAAGTATCTGGTTGAAAATTAAATAGCAACTGGTTTTTATTTCAAATTAAAATCTTTTTTTCGTTTAAATATCAGCTATCACATTTTTGGCTGACTTTTCATCTTTTTTTGTTAAAAAAAATATATTCTTTCAAATAGAAGATTAAGGTATTCTACTTTATTTATTGAATTAAATAATTAAAACATTTTTTTGTTGAAGTATCAACTACTGCATTTTTTGCTCAGAATTCAACTTTTTTGGAATGAAAATTTAATTAGTTCGTTGAAAGCTAAACTCTTTTGTTAAAAATGAATTTTGTTGTATGCAGATTCATTATTTTAATCGAAAATTTATGTTTTTTGTTGAAAAATGAAGTACTTTGTTAAAAATTTGTTTTTTCTTTGGCTGAAAATGATTTTTTTTACTCATCATTGAATTAATTTAATTATTTTAATTTTTTTTACATAATCTTTAACTATTTCATTTCTGTTTGAAAATTGTCCTTTTTTTACTTTTGAATTCATCTACATGGTAGAATATTTGTCTATTTTAGTTGAAAATTCATGTATTTTGTTGAAAAATCAATTTTTTATGTAGAAAAAGAAGCTTTTTTGTTTGAAAATCCACCTTTTTGGTTCAAAGTTAAACTTTGATGTTTTCATCATTTAGGTTGAGATTTTTATCTTTGAGGAAAATAAATTTTTTAACTGGTTATTGAACTATTACGTTTTTGGTTAAAATCTGTTTTTTTACTGTTTAAAAAAAAATTTACTTCTAAATTCAACTATATGATTGAAAATTCATGTATCCTGTTGAAAAATTGTCTTTTTTGTTCGTAGAAAATGAATAATTTTGTTTTAAAATTGATCACTTCTGGTTGAAATTTCATTTTTTTCGGAGGAAAATTGATTTTTTAACTAAATCTTTGCGATTTAAAATTAATGTATTTCAGTTGAAAAATCATCATTTTTGGTTGCAAAATTTACTTTTTTTCAGAGGGAAATTAATTCTTGTAACTGAATATTAAATTATTTAAATTTTGGTTGAAAACTGATCTTTTTTATTTCTAAATTTCATTATATGGTTGCAAATTCTCTTTTTTATAAAAATGAAATTGCAGTTAAACATTTATTATTTTATTTAAAAATTCAAATACTTCGTTTAAAAAATCAGTTTTAAACCAAAAATGGAATAATTATATTTTCAGTAAAAAAAAAAAAAAAAACAATTTTATACAAAAAAAAAAAATATAAACTAAAATGATGAATCTTTAACTGGGATAGATGATATTTTTAAACAAAAAAGATTACTTTTCAAACAAGAAGATTAATTTTCAAACAAGAAGATTAATTTCCAGACAAAAAGATTAATTTTATACCAAAAAGGTGCATCATTTTGTTTGAAAAGTGGCCTTTTTTTGTAGAAATTAATTTTTTACTGGAAATACAATTATTCCATTTTTGGTTAAAAACTGTTAAAGTAAAACTTTAACTATATGGTTGAAAAGTTGTCTTTTTTCGTTGAACTTGAAATTCTTTTGTTATTAATGAATATTTTCTGTTTAAAATTTCCTAATACAGTTACAAAGTCAAAATTTTAGTTGAAAATTCATCACTTTGGTTACATTTTTTTGTTTGCTATGGAATGTTAATTTTGTTAACCGAACATTTAATTATTACATTTTTTGCTTGAAATCTTGGCTTTTTTAGTATAAAATTCAACTAAAGTATTGGGAATTTGCCTTTTTTAGTTGAAAATTCAAGTTTTTCGTTATAAATTCATTAATTTGGTTTAAAAATCATCTTTTACGTAGACAATTTATCTTTTTGGTTGAAAATTCAATTATTCGGTTAAAAAATCATCGTTATTGTTGATTTTGAAGCTTTTTAAATTGAATTTATTAATTCTTACATTCATTTTACTTAAATATGTACTTAATTTAAAGTATACGAAGATAAAATAAAAATTTGTTTTAACTTTTATTAAAATTTATCGAATTTAGAGACAAATTGAAGAAATTATTAATGATGTTTTTAGTATTATTTAATTAATCGATGGAGATAAAACATTTAAGAATATATTGTAATATAATTCATCAAATATTTTTACATTAAAAATATTAATTGAATCCATAGAAAAAAAAACATTATTTAT
>NC_046659.1:125377494-125388444 GCF_010883055.1 Belonocnema kinseyi | reverse complement strand
TTGGAGGTTGATGTTTAATTTTCGATGATTCTGCTAAAACAGGCTGAGAAAATAAGGAAAGAGAAGTGCTTCGACTGCAGGAAAAATTCACTGCAATGTCAACTTGACTCTGAAAGAGAATTTATATTCGAGGAAAAACGCAGTTGTTAAATCAATGTTTAAAGAGACGATTATTGTGTTTTTAATTCCACTTTATTAAGTAGCAGTACATATACAATTTGATCTAGATTCGTTTTTAAGGCTTCTAATCTTCAGTTAATCCATGCTCACAGCATTGAAACCATTTGTAATGAAAGTTGCAAAAGAAAAAAATCACTTTAATTCGTATTCCTATCATTGATGTCTTGCTCAGTGCTTGAATAATACGAGGACATTCTATTTTAGTACTTGTTTCCAAGCAATTCGATACATTTCTTTTTATCCAAGGCATTAAAGAGATAACAGATGTTACTCGATATTTCGATTTCTACTGGTATTACATCCTTGCCGGTTCGATATTCTCCAGACCTGGAAAACCTGGAATTGTCAGGTAATTTTATGTACCTGCAAAAACCTGGAAATGTCCGGAATTTTTTTCAAAGTCGGGGAATTTTTTCGCGAGCCTGTTTAATTTTTTTGTTTAATTGCAATATGAAATTAAATAAGTATTATTTTTCATTTGCAAAAGTATCTTTTTAGTACTGTAAATAATTTTTTAACTGAAAATTTAACCATTATATTTTTGGTTGAAATATATAGTACCACATTTTTCGTTGAGAATTCATCTTTTTTGGAATGAAAATGTAATTGCTTGGTTAAAAGTTAAACTCGTTTGTTAGAAATTCAGTTTTTTGGTTGAAGGTTCATCATTTTAATTGAAAATTTATTTCTTTGTTTGAAAACTGAGCTGTTTTTTTACTGTAAATTTTAACAATTACAGTTAAAATTTTAAGTATTTTGTTGACAAGTTTTTTTTCTGGTCGATAATTAAATTTTATAACTAAAAATGGAAATAACTTTTTCCAATTGAATATTCCATCCTTTTATTTGAAAATTCAACATTAGATTTCTTATCTGAAAATTTTATAATTCAATTTTTGATGGACAATTTATTTTTAGTTAAAAATTTTAATATTTTGTTGGAAATTTGTCTTTTTGGTAGAAATTAATCTTATTTGTTGAAAATTCATCACTTTGTTTAAAAATGTAACTTATTTTAAATTCCTTTTTTTTTTGTTTCAAAATTATTATTTTTTACACTGAAAATGTAATTATTTCAAATGAAAATTGTATAGTTTTATTAAAAAATTCATCTCTTTGGTTGAAAATTAATTTTTTAAACGGAAAATTTAACTTCAATTTTTGGTTGTCAATTCATCTCCTAATCTTCTTTTTTGAAAATTATTCTTTTTGATTTAAAATTCAATTATTGCAGGTGAAGATTCGTCATTTTAGTGGAAATTCATGTTTGTAGTTTTAAATTAAAATATTTTGTGGAAAATTCATGTATTTTGGAGAAAATTGTATTTTTTATTAGAAATTAATCTTTATTAAAAATGTATCTTTTTGGGTAAAAATAAACTATTCAAGTTGAAGAATAAACATTTTAATTAAAAATGTATCAGTGTGGTTGAAATTTAATTTTTTTAACTGAAAATTTAAGTATTTTAGTTTAATATTCATTATTTTATTTGAAAATTTATGTTTTTTGTTGAAATTTCCACTATTTCAGTTTAAGATTCATAATTTTAGTTGAAAATTCATCACTTTGATTAAAAATTTAACTATTATGTTCAAAATTCTTTTTTTTTTGTTAACAAATTATTTTCTGGCTAAATATTTATGATTAAAAATTGATCTATTTTAGTTCTAAATTGAAGTATGTATATCGTTGAAAAATCATGTATTATGTTGAAAAACTTTGTTTTTGGTAAAAAATGAATCTTGTTTATTAAAAGTTTATCTTTTTATTTAAAAAATCAACTATTTCAGTTCAAGATTAATTTTTTTCAAAATTCATCAGTTGGATTGAAAACTATATAAATTTTCAAACTAAAAAATTAATCTATTCCAGTTTAGGTTGAGAATTTTTCTTTCTGTTTCAAAATTCATCTTTTTCGTTGATATTTTCTACCAAAATATTCTAATAAATCATATCAGTAATAAATTAAAAATATTCCAGTTTATTATATTCATAATTCTATTTTAAAATTGATCGTTTTGTTTAAAAACGTAATTTTTTCTTATGTTAGTTTTTTTGTTTGGAAATTATTATTATTTTTTAAACTAAAAATGTAACAATGCCAATCTTTTTGGTTGAAAATTTAACTATCACAGTCAAATATTCATAATTTTAGGTGAAAATTCATCACTTTGATTACAAATTTAACTATTGTGTTGAAAATTCTGTTTTTTTTTTAAATTTTGGTTTTAACTGAAAATTTAGATATTCCTTTTATCGTGAAAAATTCATCTATTTTTTCTAAATTCAAATATTCTTCATTTTATTTTAAAATTGACCTTTTTAGTTATTAATAAAATTACTTGGTTGAAATTTAAACTCTTCTGTTGAAAATTCATATTTTTGGCTTAAAATTTATCCATTGCAGTTAAAGATTCATAATTTTTATCGAAAATTCATGAATGGTTGCATTTTTTTCTATGTAAAACATTAATTATTTAATTTAATTGAAAATTTAACTATTCCATTTTTGGTTGAAAAATGATCTTTTTTAGTTCAAAATTGAACTATTTATTTAAAAATATCAGGAATTTTCTTTTAGTCAGGGAATTGTTTCGAAAGCGTGCCTAATTTGTTTAAATTAGAGTATTAATTTGAATAAAAATGATTCATTTATAAAATTAGCTTTATATTACTGTATATAAAAATTTTGTTGAACATTAATTTTTTTATTAATTTTTTTAACTGAAAATTTAATTATTCTATTGTTTTTTAGATGAAAATTTTCTATGGTTGAATATCAATTTCTTAACTATTCAATTTTTATAGAAATTAATCTGCTTGCTTGAAAATTAATCTTTTCGGGAAAAAATTCAATAATTATAGATAATAATAATAATTTCAGTTGTAATTTCATTTTTTTATTAAAAATATTTGAAAATTGATCTATTTTTTGAGTAATTAAAAAAATGTAACTACTCCACTTGAATGATCCATCATTTAAAAAAAATTTAATTGAAAATTTAACTTTAAATTTTCGCTGAAAAAGTATATTTTTTAGTTTAAAATTGAACTGTTATAATTAAACGTTCATCCTTTTATTTAAAAATATCATCGTTTCGGTTGAACATTAACAGTTGGGTAAAAAATTGATCTTTTGTGTTGAAATTCTACTATTTGGTTGAGAGTTTGTCTTTTCTTGTTGAAAATGGAACTGTTTTATTGAAAATTCATGTATTTTGTCGAAAAATCAATTTTTTTGTGTAGAAAATTAATCTTCTTGTTCGAAAATTAATATTTACAAATTTAAGTATTCCAATTCAGTATGTATAATTTTAGCTGAAATTTATCTTTTTGGTAGAAAGTTGAAATATTTGGTCAAAAATGCATTTTTTTGTTTTAAAATTGATCTTTTGCAGTTGAATATTGATTATTTTAGTTAAAAATTCATCATTCTGGTAAAAAATTTTGTTGTCGAAAATTAGTTTTTCAACTGAAAATTGAACTATTCTATTTTTTGTTGAAAACCTAAATTTTTAGTTAAAAATTCAAATATTTGGTTGAAAAATGATGTTTTTAGTTATTTTGCTGAAAATTCATGTATTTTATTTAAAAATTGATTTTCTTTCGTAGAAAATTAATTAATTGAAATTAATATATAATTTATTACGATAATTTTTTTTTTAATTTGTCATGCTTTATGAATAATATATTTTTGATTCAGAGTTTCAGGTCTTTATATTATTTTTTATATTAAATTTAATAAATAAAATTAATAATATATTATTTCTATTACTTTTTTTTGACATTAAAAAATGTAAATGTGCATTTTACTATTTTAAACTTAAAAATAAATCCATTATTTCCATAACTAAAGGTTTTTATTAAATTAAAAATATTTTGAGTCTAAATTATTCAATTTTTATCCCATTTAATTTGAAATTTCTTAATGTAGAAAAAGAATAAGTATTTAATATTTAGCAATATTGCACAGTTCATTTAAGACAAGTAAATTGAAACCAAATATTTAGAAGAAAACAATTTGAAACCAAATTGTTTTACATAGAAAGCTTTGAATCTTTACATTTTCAAAGAACTTTAAAATTTTTAGCGTTACAATTTTAATTGTTTTATTTTAAAAGTCTTCAATTTATAAGTGAAATTGTTACATTTTGACGCATAAATAACAATTGAACACTCATTGTTTGTAGAAAAAATTTGAGTAATTTTAAGAGATATTTAGAAGTGTTTAAAAGATTCAACATTAATTAAAAACTTGAAATTATTTCAAGTAATTTCGCACGAAGCGTGTCCTGCAAATTAAAAAAAAGTTTTTAAAATCTTCCATAATTTTTCAAAGTGAAAAATCATTTTCAATTTTTCTAAGAATCTTAAGAAAATTTTTGATTCTTTTAAAGTCTTTTACAATTTTTAAAAAATCTAAATTTTTTGTTTGAAATTTGCAAAAATCTACATTATATTTTAAATTTGGCTGTAAATATTTGAAATTATTTCAAGTACCAAATTTAATTCGAATCTTTTCAGAACTTCTAAATTTCTCTTAAAATTACTCTAATATTTTTACAAATAAGAAGTGTTCTATTGTTATTTATAAATCCAAATTTAATCTTTTTTTAATTTACAGGATTTTCTACAAGTTATAGAAAAAATTCAATTCATTTTGAAATATATTTAAAAGTTCAAAAAAAAATTCAAAAATTATTTTGAATTTGGAAAAATTTTAAACTACTTCTAGATTTGTCAAGATTTTGAAATAAAATTTTTAATCTGTTAAAGAATGCCTAGACTATTTAAAATAAAAATAATTTAACTTCTAATTTAAGAACTGTTGAGTTAAAAAAATTATTTTTCAATTTTTAATGTGTCTAGCTTAAAAATGACTTAAAATAATATAATTTTGACCATTTTTAAAGTTCATTGCTTGATTATTTAATTTAGGCTATTGAAAATGTTAACGTGGATTTATATTTTTGGAACTTAATCTGAATCTTTGAGCTCTATAATTGATAAAAGTGTTAGTCCCTTCGATTTGGTAAATGTACATTTTTAAGCATTTGAATACACAATTTTTGATTTGAAAACTTTTAAACTTGAATTTCAAAAGTTTGTAATTCAAGGGTTCCACTTTGATTGCTTTAATTGGTTGTTTATTATTTATTACTTTACATGGAAAAATGTTGTAGAATATAGTTTGATTTTTTTAATTTCATTGGCCGTGAAAAATGTTTGCGAACTGGGAAAAAATCGGGACTTTTTTTCTTCGATTAAAACGGCGACCCTGAACCTGGAATTGTCAGGGAATGTTTTCCCCAGGATTTGAGTAGACACCCCGATCTTGTGGTTTCACCAGTTGCCGAATTTTATCGAGATGAGAGTCGCTAAAAAATTGGAGAAACTAAGAGGTTCTCCAGTGCGAACATAAATTGTACTCCTCGAGTTAGCCTAGAGAGACAGATAGCACTTGTGAGCTGTAGATAAGACTCGCAGGTGTGGTAGTAGATTATTGATTCCATTCAAGGCTTCGTTTTCATATTTCATACCCAGATACAGTTTGATGCTCATGGATTTCCCCTCACGATACGTGATTTCCGGAAGCACCTACTGTCAGTATGTTGCTGAAGACCTCGGTGAATATTCCCAGAGAAGTGCTTTCTCTCACAGTAAAACTTTTGCCAAGTAAGGTGAATGTTTCACGTGATGAGATTGTAACTTTAGCATCAGGCTAATTGCATGCTGGTGAGGTTCCATCACTGGTCTTCCCCACTTGAATTTATTATATGTTTTCCCCCCCTTTTTTCCACTGAGATGGAACCTTTTCTTCTGGACATCAAGTTGAAGATTGATTTGTAATTTCGTTGTTGTTGTTGTTGTTGATTATTGTAGAGAAAATCTTGGTCGAGGGAGGGTAATGGTGAAGACTTGGCGGTTCACACCGCCAACGCGAACAACACAGGAAACACTGTAGTCTCTCAACACCTTGCCCAACAACAACCGCAACAGCAACAGCTGCAGCAGCAACAACCGCAGCAGCAACAACAGCAGCACAAGCAACCGAGCACAATGACGTCACATAATAAACAAGTAACAAATACGGGGAATGGCGGAGGAGGAAGCAATCCCCAGGGAGATGGGGATTATCAACTGGTGCAGCACGAGGTTCTCTATTCCATGACCAACCAGTACGAAGTCCTCGAATTCCTTGGTAGAGGCACGTTTGGCCAAGTAAGTTTTAGATTAGTCACGTTTTATTACTCTCTTTCTCTCTTTTTAAATCATAAATCAAAGTCCTAGAAGGAGAAACAAGTGAAATAGTACACTGGTGCGAATTTGCACCCGAAGTTTTTTTCATTTTTTTGGCATTTATGGAAACAAAATTCTAGCGGATTATCCCCACATATATTAAATATATCTGTTAAATATGTGTGATATATAATAGTTGTTTATTATATGTTCAATATATTAAATAATTAATATTAATATTGCAAACAAACCAATTCGCACCAGTGTACCGCTTACGTATGCTGGGTTGGAGTATACCGTTTGAGCGTTAATATTCTTCAAAATATTCTGCCTCGGACTTAGCAGACTGTTGACAGTATCAAAAAAACTGACACTAGAGGCACTATTTTGAAACAATTGTCCGCTAGTGCCACTATTTCCTCTATTTTTTCATGAAAACTATTTTTAAACTTTTCCTTGAATGAATTTTCCTAAATCTTTGACACTGTTTACATTATTTTTTTATGACTGGTGTGAGTCCGAGGCCTAGAGATGATTTGATTTTTCGCATGTTGAGACATGAGGATATTTTCCTTATAGATATTCACTTGATAACAACAAAAAAACATGCAAGATTAAATTCAAGAACTCTGAACCATTAGACTGTCTGATGACTAAGACTGTTTTTACTGATATGTGTTCTACATCACTTTCAAAATTTTTTAAATTACAGGGATAATAATAGTCTGTCTATTTTTTTATATCTAATTCCCTTTCTTTTTCCCTAAAGTTGAAAACTCCTGAATATTAAAATTCCGGAATTGGGAAATTTACAAATAATAAAATTCCAGAATCTTAAAATTCCCGAAGAATTTTTTAGTATTACCAAATAAAAAAATTTTAGAATAATAAAATTCAGGAATTGGAAAATTTCCTGATAATCAGATTCCTGAAATATAAAATTCCCAAATAATAAAATTCCCGAACAGTTTATAATATTGCCGAATTGTAAAATTCCCTAATAATATCATTCCGGAATTCGAAAATTCCCTAATCATAAAACTCTCGAACAATCGAAATCCCGACTTAGAAAATTCCTGAACAGTTTATAATATTAAAATTTGAGAAAGTTAAATGAGATTAAAATCAAATTTCAAATTCTATTCAACGTCCAACAATCAAGTTAATCTACAGAAACTAACTTATTTTATTTTTTCTATTTTTGCCCAAACAAGTTATTTTTTTCTTTTTTATAAAATTTCTTTTTATCATTTTCAAATAGTAATAGGAACATTTTATCTTGGCTTTTCAAATTTGGTCGTTGGATTGTTTCTTTTATTTTCACGAATTCTGCACATTAGTTTATAATATGACCAAATGAGAAAATTTCCTGATAATAAAATTCCCGACAGTTCATAATAATGCCGAATTTGAAAATTGACGAATATAATTATTTAATTTTCTTTATAAAGAAAATTTTGATTTGTAATATAATCTTAATTGTAATAATTTATTTAATTTTATCAATGCAAAAATTTGTTTTGTTTAAATTGGGGAATTTTCTGGTTCTATTATTTAAATCTTTTAGAGAATTTATAATTTATAGTATTATAAAAGATGCCAAGAAATTAACAAAATTTTATGACATTTTAAAATCTTTTTATGATGTTTAAAGATATCAAATGATTTAAAAGATTTAAACAGTTGCCAAGAAATCTTAAAATATATTAAAAAGAAAAGATTAAAAAGAAGAAAGAAAAAGAATTTCGACGGATTTAAAAGCAATTTTTAAAGATTTTTGGAAAGACATTACGGAGCTTCACGTAATAAATTAAATTACATTTCAAGGGACTCAATTTTATATTAAAAAAGTCTTGAATTTTCAAGACAAAAAACCAATTTTTAACTTGAAATTATACATTTTTAACAAAAGTTTATTTTTTTTACAGAAAGTAAAAGTTCATTTTTTTATAAGATATTTTTTTAAAAATTAAAACAAAAATATTTTTGTTGAGCTTAAGGAAAGAATTCGTTATTTTTTCCGAATTGTAACAAGGACATTTTTTATTGAATTGGAAGTTAATTTTGGTTTATATATTTGTTTGATTTAAGGCAGCTGACAATTTTTTATTTTTAAAGTTTTATTGAGTTGGAAAGAAGGGAAATTTGATTTTTAATTTTCTACGAAAATAATTGAGCCATGAACCTAAAAGGATGACTAATAAAATTGTCGAATTTTCAACAAAATAATATAATTTTTAACTAAAAAAGCTGAATTCTCGATAAAAAATGTAATATTCGATATTTCAGTCAAAAAAGATTTCTATTTCAAATAAGAAACAGTTGAATTCATAAAAAATAGGACAATATGGTTGATTTTAAATAAAAAAAGATTTTTCAGTTAAGAAAGAAAAATAATTTTAACACATATGTTGAATTCTCTACAATAGTTGAATTTGCAGACAAAAAATAGGCATTAAAAATTTTTTAAAGTTGATTTTTCAACCAAAACAGGATTTTCAGTCCAAGAAAGCAAAAAAATTCAATACATTTGTTGAATTTCAAAACCAGAAAACCAATTTTTTACGAAAAAAGTTTAATTTTTAACCCTAAATTATCAATTTTCAACCCAAAATTATGCATTATTAATAAAAAAAGTTAATTTGCATCCAGATAATCTATTTTTTGAAGAAAATAGTTGCGTTTCAACCAAAAAGGATGAATTTTTAAAAAGAATAATATAAAATCTAGAACCAAATAAAATTTTAAACAAAAAGTATGATTATCAACAAAAAATGTAAGTTGACGTTAAAAATTTAGTATTTAATATTTCAACAAAAAACTTATTTTCATTTTTAATAATAAACGGCTGAGACTATCCAAAAACAATAATTTTTGACAAAATAGTTGATTTTCATTTAATAAATTATTTTCATTCTAGAAATAAAAAATTGCAACCGAATTGTTAATTTTTCAAGAGAAAAAATAGAATTTGCAGTTTAACTTTTAATCAGAAAAAATGAATTAAAAAAACTTTAATTATCAACCCGAAATTATGAGTTCTGAATGAAAAAAGTTAATTTGTATCCAAATAATTTAATTTTCTATTGAAACAGTTGAGTTTTCAACCAGAAAGGATTACTTTTTATAAATAATAATAAAATCTTGTACCAAATAAGAACATTTGTAAATAAAAATATTTAAACATTATATTTATAATAGTTAATATTTTAACCAAAAATATTTTTATTTTGGATAAAAAAAAAGTTGAGGCCTTCCAAGAAGAGAAATTTTTGAGATAATAGTTTATTTTCATACAAAAAATATTCTTCAGACAAGAAAGTTAAAAATGGAAACCGAATTGTTAATTCTTCAAGAGAAAAAATTACATTTAAAGTTGAACTTTTGCCCAAAAAAAATTAATTAAAAAAAAAGTTAATTTTCAATCAGAACAATTTGCTCCCTTCCAACTGAATAAAAATGTTGAAAAAAAAACAACAAATTTAACAAAAAATAATGAATCGAAACATTACATCCAACTTAATAAAAATGTTAAAAATAAAAAATGATCCTCTTTCAATTAAAAGAAATTAAGTGTCGAAATTTCCTTTCTTCTAACTTAAATTGAAAATCTCTCCTTTCTAATAAATCAATAAAAATGTTAAAAATAACAAATTTTCCATTTCCAGTTCATGAAAAATTAAAAATAAAAATTCCCTTCTTTCCAACTCAAAAAATTTTTTAAAATAAAAAATGTTTCTCAATTTAAAAAAATGAAAACCAAAATTAACTTCTATCTCGAGAAAAAAATCATAAAAACAAAAAATGTCCCTCTTTCAATTCAGAAAAAAATTCAAAATCCAAATTTGCTCTCCTCCAACTCAATACAAAATGTTAAAAATAAAAAATGTACCTGTTCCAATTCGGAAAATAAAATTGTTTTTTTAAGATCAACAAATATAATAAAATATTAACTTTTCAAAATGATTGAAAAAACTTGAACCAAATAAGAAAATTTTAAAACAAAAATATGAATTATCCACAAAAAATATAATAGTTGATATTTCAACCCAAAATATTTTTATTTTTGATAGAAAAGACTTCAGACCATCCAAGAAGAGAAATTTTTGACAAAATAGTTTATTTTCCTACAAAAAATATTTTTCAGTCAAGAAAGAGAAAAATTGAAACCGAATTGTTAATTTTTTAAAAGAAAAAATTGAGTTTAAAGTTGAACTTTTGCCCCCAAAAAAATGAATTAAAAAAAAGTTGAATTTTCAATCTGAAATTATCAGTTTTTAATCAAAGAAGTTAATTTTCAACCAGATAATCTATTTTTTCTACGAAAATAATTGAGTTTTCAGCCAAAAAGGATGACTTTATAAATACTAATAAAATCTCAAACCAAATAAGATAATTTTTAATCAAAAATATAAATTATTAACAAAAAATATAATAGTTGATATTTCAAACAAGTTTTTTTTATTTTGGATAAAAAAAAGAGTTGAGGCCATCCAAAAAGAGAGATTCTTGACAAAATAGTTTATTAT
>NC_046659.1:125348335-125377394 GCF_010883055.1 Belonocnema kinseyi | reverse complement strand
TACAGTTTTTATCTTTTTTTGGTAATTTTATGCGACTTTTTTTAAGTCTAATCGATTCACTATAATTTTTATTTTGCATTAAAAAATGTTCTAAATATCTAAGTGCTGTAAACTGATAAAAAAAGCATGTATAAAAATTTAAACGTCTAAGGAAACATAAAAAAAGGAAAAATACAATTTTCAAATAGCTGTTTTTGTGTTTTTTCAAATTATTTCTTTCTAGCTTACTTAGAAAAATACTTTTAAACAGCTCAGGGTTATGTACAGGTAAAAGTATATTTAAAAAAAAATTAAAAAATGAAGATTTTTCGATTTTGTTTATATATTTTTCAGTCTTTCGTCTTAATTTTTTTAAATCCATTTTTATCAGTAGGAAATTGTCGAAAATATTTTAAAACCTAGCAAAAAAAAAATGTCGAACACAAATTTGACAGGAAAACTGTTTTCAGTTAAATATCCTCTTTTCAGGTTTTTTTTTAAATTTCACATCATTTGCTTTCAGGTCGTGAAGTGTTGGAAAAAAGGAACAAATGAGATCGTAGCAATCAAAATTCTAAAAAATCATCCTTCCTATGCGCGCCAAGGTCAAATTGAGGTGAGTTTCTCCCAGGAATAAATTTCTAAAGTGTGTAAATCGGACCGGAAAACCTTTTTTTTTTAAATTTTAAATCCTCAACTAAAAGTGTTTTTTTTTTAAACTCTTTTTAAAAAAATTTTAATGGTAATAATAATAATGTTTTTAGGTCTCCATCCTGTCGCGACTCAGTCAGGAAAATGCGGATGAGTTCAACTTTGTGCGCGCGTACGAATGTTTTCAGCACAAGTCGCACACTTGTTTGGTATTCGAGATGTTGGAGCAAAATCTTTATGATTTTCTCAAGCAGAACAAATTTTCCCCTCTACCACTTAAGTACATCAGGCCGATTCTCCAACAAGTTCTCACAGCATTGCTCAAGCTCAAGGTATCTTGACTTTTCATCAATTTTCTTTTTTCGCCAGGGTGACAGGCACTGGACCAAAAAACTTTGGGAAATTAACGGGAATTTTTTTTTTTATCGCGATCGGGAAAATTTGGGAAAGGACAGTCAATTTTTATGTTTTTAACTGAAAATTTTCCAAATTCAGGGTGGTATTTTACAAACTTTCACCCGAAAAATTTATCCAATAGATTGAAATATTGCAAATCTCATGTCATGTAATATAATGGAAATTAAAATAAGTTAAAAAATGGAAAATAACTTGTGAAACAAATTTAAAGTTCTGATTGAAAGTTTATCAACTATTTTTAATTGGTTATTATTTTTATAATTAATTTATTCATAATTAAACGCGTTGCACGAGAACAGGCCCATTTTTGTTTTTATTACTTTTGTTGAGCTTAAGAAAAGAATTTTTTTTCCTTGAATTGGAAGTTAACTTTGGTTTACATTTTTTTTAATTGGAAAAGAAAACTTTTATTTTGAAAATTATATTCAATTGGTAAGGAGGAAATTTTGATTTTTAATTTTTCATGAATTGGAAGGGGGAAATTTGTTATTTTTATTGATTTATTGGAAAGGAGGAAATTTTGATTTAGAATTGATCAAAATTTGAAGGGATTTTTTTTTTGTTTTTAAGATTTTTATCGAATTGGAAGAGAGAAAATGTGGATTTTCAATATTTTAGGAATTGGCAGGAAGAAAATTTTGATTTTGAATTTTTTTTATGAATTGAAATAGGGACATTTTCTGTTTTTAAGGTTTTATTGAGTTGGAAAGAAGGGGAATTTGGATTTTTAATTTTTCATGAACTGGAAGAGGGAAATTTGTTATTTTTAACATTTTTTTATTGAAAGAGGGACATTTTTTATTAAAAATTTTTTTTTTAGTTGGAAGCTAACTTTGGTTTACCTTTTTTTTGAATTGGAAAAGGAAACTTTTATTTTGAAAATTTTATTCAATTGGTAAGGAGGACATTTTGATTTTTAATTTTTCATGAGATTTTGATTTTAATTTTTTCTGAATTGGAAGAGAAAAATGTTCTATTTTTAAAAGTTTTATTGAGTTGGAAAAAAGGGAATTTGGCTTTAAATTTTTGTCTGAATTGGAAGCGGGAAATTTTTTATTGAAAGAGGAATACTTTTTGTTTTTAAGATTTTTTCGAGTTGGGATGTAATTTCGGTTTCAATTTTTTCTGGATTGAAAGCGGGAAATTATTTATTTTAAAAATTTTTATTGAGTTGGAAAGGAACGAATTTAGATTTTCCATATTTTCATTGATTTTGAAAGGAGGAAATTTCCATTAAATTTTTTTTAGAATTTAAAGGAAATTTTTCTAAAAAGATTTTTATCGAATGAGAAGGGAGGTAATTTTAATTGTTATTGAGTTGGAAGGGAAGAAATTTCGATATTTAATTTTTTTTTTATGGAAAGAGGTTTTAATTTTTTCTGAATTAGAATCGGGAAATTTTTTATTTTAAAAATTTGTATTGAGTTGGAAAAAGGCGAATTTGGATTTTTAATATTTGCTGGATTGGAAGCGGGAAATTTTTTATTTAAAAATGTTTTATTGAGTTGGAAAGGAGGAAATTTAAATTTTTTCGTGAAGTATATATTAAAAAAAATTTTTTTATTGATTTGGAAAGGAGGAATTTTCAGTTTAAAATTTATCAGAAATTAAAGGATATTTTTTGATTTCAAGATTTTTATCGAATTAGAAGGGAGGTAATTTTTTAAAACATTTTTATTGAGCTGGAGGGGATGAAATTTCGATATTTATTATTTTTTTTCAACTGAAAGAGGTTAATTGTCTATTTTTAACATTATTATTGAGTTGGAAGGGGGCAAATTTTGATTATAATTTTTTCTGAATTGTAAAATTTGGATTTACGATATTTTATGGAATTGGAAACATGATGATTTTTTAATTTTTAACATTTTTATTAAGTTGGAAGGGAGGACATTTCGTAAGAATTGATAGAGATCCCTATTTGTTTTTATCAGTTTTATTAAGTTGAAATGGATGCTACATTTTTTGTAATTGGAAGAGTTTAAATTTCGATTTAAAAAATTTTTTTATTGTAAAAGGAACATTTAAAAAAAAGTTTTTTTATCGCTTTGGAAGCGAGGTAATTTTGGTTTTTAAAATGTTTCTGATTTGGAAGACGAAAAGTCTGTATGTTAGCATTTTTATTGATTTGGAAAGGAAGAAATTTTGGTCTTCAATTTCTTGTGAATTGAAGGATTCAAAAAAAAATTTGTGTTTAATTAGAAGGGGAATAATTATACTTTTATTTATTTCTTTTTTAATTACAAGAGGTTAATTCTATATTAAAAAAAAATATATTATTGTGATTTAAAATCGAGGATAAGTAAATAAAGTATTAAAAATGATAGTGTCGATTTATATTTTTAACGAGCAATTTTCGAACTATTCAATAAATTATTGAGAGTTTTTATAAAAAAAAGTCTTTAGCTTCGATTTCAAAATGTTTTAATCAAAAAAAGTTCCACTTTGACTTGTTGAATTTGCAGTTAAGTTTTCTCAACTTGAAATGAAAGAAATGCAGTTTGAAGAGATTGAATTTAAAAATGTCAATCAGCGGGAATTTTTTTTCCTCAATTAAAACCAGCCGCCCTGGTTAGTTTTGAATGCTAGTTTTGGTGAATGGCCCTTTTTTTCGCAGCAATTGGGCTTGATTCACGCCGATCTGAAGCCGGAAAATATCATGTTGGTGGACCCCGTGAGGCAGCCCTATCGCGTGAAAGTAATTGACTTTGGCTCTGCCTCGCATGTTTCGAAGGCCATTTGCAATACTTACCTGCAGTCGCGATATTACCGCGCGCCCGAAATCATTCTTGGACTTCCATTTTGCGAAGCGATAGACATGTGGTCACTCGGTTGTGTCGTTGCCGAATTGTTTTTGGGCTGGCCTCTCTATCCGGGCAGTTCCGAGTATGATCAGATTCGGTACATCAGTCAAACGCAGGGCCTACCAACGGAACACATGCTGACCAACGCCAGCAAAACTACCAAATTCTTCTACCGGGACCAGGAAAGTAAGTTGACATTTTTCTCAAATATTATATTATATAACGAGAGTAGTACTCTAATTTCAAGATTTGGTCACTATCGTACTGGGTCAAAGTATCTCAAGTGTGCAAATCATTTTTTTTTAAATTTTGCTATTTTTGTGCAAAATGCCTGATAGCACTCTAGTGACTATACTAAAAAAGAATTGCGTAAAAGTATCCAAAAATTAACTAAAAAGTGATTGAAAAAAAAAGGTGACTTGATTATTTTTTCCAGTTCCTTCTTACAGAAATTCCTTGTTTTTTGGTGCTATTTTTTGTTCAAAATGCCTGATAGTTACAGTTTTCGATTTGTTTTTATACCAAAATAAATCTTCTAAAATATTTTTGCAGCAACAATTTTTCTTTGAAGTTATTAACAGTCAAAGTTCTTGATCATTTTTTTTTTCAAGAATTTGGCTATTTTTGTTCGAAATGCCTGCTAGCACCCTAGTGACTATATTAAAAAAGAATTGCGTAAAAGTATCCAAAAATCAACTAAAAAGTGATTGAAGAAAAAAAAAGGTGACTCGATTATTTTTTCCAGTTGCTTCTTACAAAAATTCCTAGTTTTTTTGGTGCTATTTTTGTTTAAAATGCCTGATAGTTACAGCTTTCGATTTGTTTTTTTTCGATTTGTTTTTATACCAAAATAAATCTTCTAAAGTATTTTTGCAGCAACAGTTTTTCTTTAAAGTTATTAACAGTCAAAGTTCTTGGTCATTTTAATTCTCAAGAATTTTTCTATTTTGGTGCAAAATGCCTGCTAGCACCCTAGTGACTATATTAAAAAATAATTGCGTAAAAGTATAAAAAAATTAACTAAAAAGTGATTGAAGAAAAAAAAGGTGACTTGATTATTTTTTCCAGTTGCTTCTTACAGAAATTCCTTGTTTTTTTGTGCTATTTTTGTTCAAAATGCCTGATAGTTACAGTTTTCGATTTGTTTTTGTACCAAAATAAATCTTCTAAAATATTTTTGCAGCAACAGTTTTTCTTTAAAGTTATTAACAGTCAAAGTTCTTGGTCATTTTAATTCTCAAGAATTTGGCTATTTTGGTTCAAAATGCCTGCTAGCACCCTAGTGACTGTTTTAAAAAGGAGATGCGTAAAAGTATCAAAAAGTTAACTGAAAAGTGATTGAAGAAAAAAAAGTGACTTGATTATTTTTTCCAGTTACTTCTTACAGAAAATCCTTGTTTTTTGGTGCTACTTTTGTTCAAAATGCCTGATAGCGCCAAGTTCTAAATTTAATACGAATCTTTTTAAAACTTCTAAATATCTCTTAAAATTGCTCTAATATTTTTATAAATAATAAGTGTTCTATTGTTATATATAAATTTAAAATCAAATTTTTTTTTCAAATTTGCAGAATTTTCTAAAAATTATAGAAAAAATTCAATTAATTTTGAAATGTATTTAAAAGTTCCGAAAAAAAAATTGAAAAATTATTTTGAATTTGGAAAAATTTTACACCACTTCTAGATTTCTGAAGATTTTGAAATAAAATTTTAAAGCTTTTGAAGGATGCCTAGACTATTGAAAATAAAAATAATTTAACTTCTAATTACAGAAATTTTAAGTTAAAAAATTATTTTTTAATTTTTAATGTGTAGCTTAAAATTACATAAAATAATATAATTTTGAAAATTTTTAAAGTTCATTGCTTGATTCTTTAATTTAGGCTGTTCGAAAATTAATCTTTGGAATTACAAATTTACGTATTCCTATTAAATATTCATCATTTTAGCTGAAAGTCTATTTTTTGGTAAAATTATTTTGTCCAAAATTCATCTTCTCGTTTTAAAATTAAATTTTTCAACTAAAAAATTAAAAATTCAACGTCCATTTTCTTTTTAAACTGATCTTTTTCAGTTTTAAATTCAACTATTTGGTTAACAATGTATCTATTTTAGTTGAAAATTCAACAATTTGTTTGTTGATTATAAGACCGGGGAAAACCGGAAAATGACGTTGAATTTATTCTTTGATCGGGAATTTTACAAAATTTTGTTCAACTTTGATTTCAACCGTTTTTAATTAATTTGTTAAATTGTGATTTTTATAAATTATTATACCATTTAGTTTAGAATGCTTAATTCGAAAATCATTCACTTTAAAAAATTTCCATTTAATATTTTTAATTTTTAAGCATATATTTGAATTTAAAGAATTTTAAAATGCAGTTTTAAAGGTTATAAAAAAATTAAAAGTTTTTAAAATCATAGATTTTTTTATAAAAACAGGGTGGCTGCCGGACCGAGAAACCGGGAATTTCACGATTTTCACAAGAAAAATCTGCCCAAGTTCGATTTTAACACTTTTTAAAATAATTAAAGTGCAGTTTTGAAGATTTAAACAATTAACTGTAAATATATAAATAATTTTTTGAAATGGATCTGTACTCTAAGTATAGAAATCTGAACAATAAATTAAAATATTTGGTTGAAAATTGATGGTTTTCAGTTGGTTTTCTGAAAATTCATGTATTTTGTTTAAAAATTGAGTTTTTTCGTAGAAAATTAATTTTGGCGTTCGAAAATGATTTTTTTTATTGAAAATTTAAGTATTTCAATTAAATATTCAACATTCTAGCTGAAAGCTAATATTTTTTGTTTGAAATTTAAACTCTTTTGTCGAAAATTAATTTATTTGACTAAACAATTCTAGATTCGTTCAAAATTTGAGAATTTCCAAATTGTAAATGTTTCAATCCGAAAGTCTTAATAAGAATTGAAATTAATATATCATTTATTCCGATAATTTTATTTTAAAAAAAAATTTCATAATTTATGAATAATATATTTTTAATTTAGAGTTTCAGGTCTTCCTTTATATTATTTTTTATATTAAATTAAATAAAATTAATAATATATTATTTCTATTAATCTTTTTAGCCATTAAAAAATGTAAACGTGCGTTTTACTATTTTCAAATTAAAAATTAATCCATTATTTCCATAATTAAAGGTTTTTATTAAATTAAAAATATTGTGAGTATAAATTATTCAATTTTTTTCCCATTTAATTTGAAATTTCTTAATGTAGAAAAAGAATAAGTATTTAATATTTAACAATATTGCACAGTTCATTTAAGACAAGTAAATTGAACCAAATATTTAGAAGAAAACAGTTTGAAATTGAATTGTTTTGCATAGAAAGCTTTAAATCTTTAAAATTTCGAAGAACTTTTAAACTTTCAGCGTTACAATTTTAATTGTTCTATTTAAATTTTATTAATTTATAAATGAAATTTTTAAATTTTGGTGCATAAATAACAATTGAACACTTATTGTTTGTAGAAAAAATTTGAGTAATTTTAAGAGATATTTAGAAGTTTTTAAAATATTCAAAATAAATTAAAATTTGAAATTATTTCAAGCAATTTCGCACAAAGTGTGTCCTGCAAATTAAAAAAAATCCTTAAAATCTTCCATAATTTTTCAAAGTACAAAATCATTTTCAATTTTTCTAAGAATCTTTAGAAAATTTTTGATTGTTTTAAAGTCTTTTACAATTCTTAAAAAAATCTACATTTTTTGTTTGAAATCTGTAAAAATCTACATTATATTTTAAATTCGGCTGTAAATATTTGAAATTATTTCAAGTTCTAAATTTAATTCGAATCTTTTCAGAACTTCTAAATTTCTCTTAAAATTACTCTAATATTTTTACAAATAAGAAGTGTTCTATTGTTATTTATAAATTCAAATTTAATCTCTTTTTAATTTACAGGATTTTTTACAAGTTATAGATAAAATTCAATTAATTTTGAAATATATTTAAAAGTTTCGAAAAAAAATTCAAAAATTTTGAATTTGGAAAAATTTTAAACTACTTCTAGATTTGTCAAGAATATGAAATAAAATTTTAGAGTTTTTAAAGGATGCCTAGACTATTAAAAATAAAAATAATTTAACATCTGATTTAAGAACTGTTGAGTTAAAAAAATTATTTTTCAATTTTTAATGTGTAGCTTAAAATTACATAAAATAATATAATTTTGAAAAATTTTGAAGTTAATTGCACAATTTTTGAATTGAAAAACTTTTAAACTTGAATTTTAAAATTTTGTAATTCAAGGGTTCCATTTTCAATGCTTTAATTTGTTGTTTATTGTTTTATTACTTTATATGAAAAAAATGTTTAGAATATAGTCTGATTTTTTTAATTTCATTGGCAGTGAAAAATGTTTGCGAACCGGGAAATGACTGAGAATTTTTCTCGTCTATTAAAACGGCCACCCTCTTAATTGATTAATTAATTTCTAATAAATAAAATGTGCAGGCACCTATCCGTTCTGGAGATTAAAAACGCCAGAAGAGCACGAGGCCGAGACGGGAATAAAATCGAAGGAGGCGAGAAAATACATCTTCAATTGTCTGGACGATATTGGTCAGGTGAATGTGCCGACCGATTTGGAAGGTGGTGAACTTTTGGCAGAAAAGGCTGATCGGAGAGAGTTTATTGACCTCCTGAAGAGGATGCTCACCATGGACCAGGTAGTAATACCTAATTCATTTCAAAATTATCATTTTTTTAAAAATATTTCTGAGTATTTTTAAAGATTTACAAACATTTTTTAATATATTTCAATGATTGTTAATGAAGGGATTTAAAAATATTTAAACGATTTCAGGGAAGTTTTTTTTAAAGTTTAACAAATTTTCAATTAGTTAAAAAAATTGTTAAGGGATTTCAATAGATTTTAAAGGATTGACAATATTTTTAATGATTCGAATGCATTTTTTTAATATTTCAATCATTTGAGGGGGTTCAAAAGGATTTTAAAGATTTGAAAATATTTTTAAAAATTTTAAGAAATAATTATGGGCCTTTAAAAGGCCTTCAAAGTATTTTCATAAAATTTCTATACTTTTCAGATAATTTTTCATGGGTTTTTATAATGTTTTAATGAATTCCAAATGTAATACAAAATATTTTAAAGAATGGTAAAGATTTTAGGATGTTTTAAACAATTCCAAACAATTTTCGTGCGTTTGAATAAACTTCAAAAGTTTTTAAATATTGTACGGTATTTTAAATGATTTTAAGGAATAAGATTCCAAGGCATTTTTATAATAAATTTCAATAATTTGAAGGTGTTCCAAAGAATTTGATACGTTTCAAGGATTTTAAATAGATTTTAATAATGTGAAATTTCAGGAATTTTCAAGAATTTTAAAAAGTTTCAAAGTATTGCAAAAGATTTCAAATATTTTCGGGTATTTGAAAAGATTCCAAGGAATTTTTAATAGATTTCAATAATTTAAGGGGATTTCAAAGTATTTTAAATATATTATTATTTTTTAATTTCAATGATTTTTTTTTCAAGAGCTTCAAAAACTCTTTGAAAGGATTCCAGATATTTTAGGGTATTTAAAACTTCTTCCCGAATAATAAAATTTCCGACAGAAAATTGCCAAATTATAACATTTCCGAACTAGAAATTCCCTAATTTAAACAATAAAAAAGTTTTCATTAATTAAAATTATTAATTAAAAATACAATAACGAAATACTTCTATAAAAAAAGTACTTTTAATGTTTAAACTTTCCAAAATTATTTATCATTTTAATTTAAAATAACAATAATTTTTAAAAATATGACTGAATTTTTAAAAATTATTTCAATTTTAAATTCAAATAATAATTTATAATTGAGTATTTAAAAAGATTCCAAGGAATTTAAGCAAATTTTCATGGTTTTGCAGAAAAAATTCCGACAATTTTGGAACACATGGAACGATTTTACAAGACCTATAATGTTTTTAAGATATTTTAAAACATTTCACGGAATTAAAAAATTTTCAAGGTATTTTAATCAATATTCTAGGATTTCAGGAAATTTTGTCAGATTTTTTCGGGATTTCGTAGATTAGGAGAGATTTTCAAATATTTTTTGAAATTTATTTGAAATTTGCAACCTGAATTTTTATTAATTGAATCTAAATCGTTTTTAATTTAATTGTCTTTTTATTCATCTTGAAATCAATGTCATTTTTGGATTTTAGAAATTATTTTCAATCATTTTGAATTTAACTAGAATTGTTTTTTGAAGTATTACAAATTTATCATGAATTTATTCAAATTCACCTAGAAAATTATTTTTTCTTCGCTGACTTTTTTGGGAGAAATTAATTTATTGGACTGAAAATTAATATTTTTGTTGAAAATTTAATGATTCTAATTTCAGACTCATCATTTTATTTGAAAATTCATTTCTTTTTGCCTAAAAATTCAATGATTGCAATCAAATATTGATGTTTTTTGTGTGTGCAAAAATTATTTATTTTAACTGAAAATTTAAATATTCCATTTTTGATTGAAAACTGAACTTTTTCTGTTCAAAATTCAACTATTTGGATTTTTTTCAGTTGTAGATTCAATGATATTTTTGATAATTCATATATTTGGTTAAAAAATCTTTTTTTTTTTTTTTTTTGAAAATTAACCTTTTTGGATGAAAATGCAATTATTTGGTTAAAAATTAATTTATTTCCTTGTTGAAAATTCAAATTTTTTACTTGAAAAGTTAGGAATTCGAAACGGTTTAAATTAAATTTAATATAGTTTAAAAGTTCCGAAATTATTTTTAAAATGGTGTTAAATTTGGATTAACTTTAAAGAACTTGTAGATTTCTCAAGATTTTAAAATAAAATTTTCAAGCTTTTCAAGGATGCATCAATTATTTTAAATAAAAATAATTTAACTTCTAATTAAAAAACTGTTAAGTAAAATAAAATTTATTTTAAAATTTTCAACGTGTCTAGCTTAAAGTGACTTAAAATAATATAATTTAGAAATTTTTTTAAAGTTCATTTTAAAAGTTTAAAAATTCTAATTATTTTTCAAGAGCTTTAAAAAGTTTAATTTAAAAATATTACTTTTTATCAACAAAAAACGATCTTTTTATTAAACTTATAAATATGGTACCAAAAAATCGATTATATAACAAAAAACAGACGATTTTTGTACCAAATAATAAAATTTGTAACCCGAAAATGTAAATTTTCAAAGATAAATGTAATTTTCTATTGGTAAATATATTTAAAAATTCCAAGAAATTTTCAAGAACTTTAAAAAGGTTCAAAGGATTTCAAAAGATTTGAAATATTTTAGGGATTTGAAAAGATTTTAATGAATTTCGATAGATTACAAAAATTGGAAAAAATTCCAAAAAATTTGGATAATATTAGAATATTCGTAAAATTCCAATTATTTTTCAAGAGCTTTAAAAAGTTTCTAAGGTTTTAAAATATTTTAAAAGATTTAAACTAATTTGTAATAAATTTTATACCAAATTGTTGAATTTTCAAGCAAAAAAAGGCAAATTTTTTAAAAAGCCGTTGAATTTTTAACCCGAGAAGTTAGCAAAGAATTAAATTTTCAATCATGAATTAAATTTTCTAGCAAAAAAGATTAATTTTCAACGAGACAGTTTTATTTTTAACGCAAAAATTTGAAATTTCTACAGAAAGAGATGAATGGTTAAATTTTCAATAAAAAAATTGTTAGTCAAGAAAGATAAAAAATTTGAGTGAAATTTCACTTTTTTTTGAAGAAAAGAAAAATTTTCAATTAATAAGTATGACTTTTAAAAAAAAGTCTTGAATTTTCAACAAAATAAATAGATTTATCAACAGAAAAAAAGTCTACGATAAAGAAATTTTTTTCAGGGCGTGCCTACTTTTTTTAATCAATTTTTTAACGGCAAATTTAGCTATTCTTTTTTTGGTTGATAACTGATCGTTTTTTAATTGAAAATTCTCTTATTATATTGAAAATGTGTTGTTTTTTTTGTAGAAAATTCTAGATTTTGTTTGCAATTGTTTCTCTCTTGATTGAAAGATTTTTTTTTTGAAAATTGAACTCATGTTAAAAAGTCGTCTTTTTGGTTTAATTCCTCTGTTTTTGATAAAAATTTAAAAGCTTTTTTGATTTAAATATCATTGACTACATTTTTCTTTCAGAATTAATATATTTTGAAATGAAAATTGAATTTCTTGGTTAAACGTTAAACTCTGTTGTTAAAACTTAATTTTTTGGATTGAAAGTTAATGATTTTAATTTAAAATTTATCTCTTTGATTACAAAATAAGCTATTTTGTATAAAAGTCGTGGATTAAAAATTTAACAACTCAATGTTAGGTGGAAAAATGGTCTTTTTTTAGTTGAAAATTCACATTTTTTGATGAAAATTTAATTATTCTAGTTAAAGATTAATCATTTTAGTTAAAATTCAAGTTTTTGTTTAAAAAATTGTAATTATCTATTTGAAGTTTTTTTTTAATTGAAAATTTAACTCTTCCAATTGAATATTTTATACTTTTAAATAAAAATTCGTCATTTTTATCAAAAAAAAAAAAGATTAATTTTCTCCCAGACAGCTATATTTTTGACACAAAATTGTGAAATTTCTGCAGAAAGAGATACATTTTTAAACCGAAAAGCTAAACGTTCAGCAAAATGATTTTCAATAAAAAAAAATGGTAGTCAAGAAAGAGACAAAATTGCAGTCAAATTGTTGAATTTTTAAGTGAAAAAAAAACAAACATATATCAACAAAACAAAAAATTTCAATTAATAAGTATGACTTTAAAAAAAAATCTTGAATTTTCAACAAGATAAATAGACTTATTAAAACCCTTAAATGACACACCTCCAAAAAATAACGTAACTGACACTTGGGGTCTTTTGGACCCCAACGTTTTTAAACTGTTGTAAAAAGTTTAATTTTTGATATTTTTGTTAGGAAGTTTTTTTTCGGTATTCTTTAACATCTCTTCTAAAGAATCAATCGGTGTAGTAACTTAAATTTTATTTCTAACACTTTGAAAAACAATTAAAAATTCATGGAATTTACGAATTTTTATATTCGTTTAAAAATGGTCTGGGGTGCAATGGACCCCCAGTGTCATTTAAGGGTTAAAAAAAAAGTCTACGATAAAGAAATATATTTTGAAATAAAAGTTTAATTGCAGGGAATTTTTTCCCCGGATTTGAGTGGACACCCTGATTAGAATCTTGGCCGTTAAATATTAAATGGTCCGGGAAAATGATGAATTAGTCGGGGAAAAGTGAGGGGATTTTAAAAACAAAGTTTCTATTTGTTTTGTCCCCCAGTTTGAAAAGTAAAGTTTTTTTTTTCGTTAGGAGCGCCGAATAACACCCGGGGAGGCATTGAACCACGCGTTTGTGACGCTAGCCCACTTGATGGATTACGCCCACTGCAACAATGTGAAGGCTTCCGTCCAAATGATGGAAGTTTGTCGACGCGCTGGCGACTTTGCTGCTGCTCCAGCGCATCATCAGGCTCCACCAGCTCCACAGCCTCCACCTCCGACTTCTCTGGTTGCGAATTTTGTACCGACAACCAATGGCAGTGCCGTCACTCTCACCTTCAACAACCAGTTGACCAATCAGGTCCAGAGACTTGTTCGGGAGCACCGTACTGCGCAGACTGGATACGACAATCTGGTAAGTTTATTCCTCAATTTCAATCTCGATTCGAAATTTTATTTTATTTATTTTTCAAATTTATTAGATTAAATTTAAACAGAAAACTGTCTTTTTCGGTACTTAAATTACAGATTTGATTGTAGGCCCTCCTGAAACTACTGTGAAATGACAGTGGTATCTGTCCAACTTTCTTTGATTTCAACCGTTTTTTAAATGCTTAATATCTTTTTCAATTATGGTATCATTCAGTTTATAATGCGTATTTCGAAAATCTTTTATTTTTATAATGTTCCTTTTTTAATTTTTAAGTGTGCATTATTTTAATTTAAAGAATTTGAAAATTAAGTTTGAAGGATTGAAAGAATTTAAATTTAGAAGTGTTTAAAATCGAAGATTTTGTCAACGCCCAATTGAAACTTTATAAACTGTTTTTAATTTTAAAATAACTTTAAAATTATATATATTTATAATCAAAGGCTTTAATTAAATTAAAAATATTATTTCAGTCTAAAATATTCCATTTTCAAACCATGCAATTTGAAATGTTCCAACTAACAAAAGAACAATTACTTAATATTATTGTATTTTGATGTATAAATAACAATTGAACACCTGTTATTATCAGAAAAAATTCGACTAAGTTGTAGAAATATTTAAACTTTAAAAAAAATTATAAATAAATTATAAATTTGAAGTGATTTCAAATAATTTAAAACCAAATTTAGATTTTGGGAGATGAAGAACAAAAAATTTAGAAGCTTTTTAAAAGTTTTGAAACATTTTCTAGAAAAATTGAAAATAATTTTTTATTTTGGAAAATTAATTTTAAGAGTATATTTAAAAAGATTTAGAAAGATTTACAAAATTATTGAACATGAATTTGGATTCTATTATTTTCGTTAAAAAATCATCTGATTGGTTAAAAATTCTTGTTTTAACTGAAATTTATCTGTTCAATTTTTTGTTAAAAAATGACCCTTTTCAGTTCAAAATGCAACTGTTTGTTTGAAAATTTGTCTTATAGTTGAAAATTCGACAGTTTAGATGCAAATTCTTGCAATTAGTTAAAAAAAATCGTTTCTTTCTTTAGAAAATAAATTTTCTTCTTTAAATATTCATAATTTTTGTTTGCAAATCCATTTTTTTTTTGTTCAAATTATAATTCATTTGAAAGTTACACTATTTTTGTTAAAAATCCATTTCTTTGGTTTAAAGTTCAACTAAAGATTTATTAATAATAATTAGCTATTCGCTAAAAATTGAACTATTCAATTGTTGATTGGAAATTGATCCTTTTTAGTGTAAAATTGGACTAGTTGGTTGAAAATTTGTCTCTTTCAATCGACAATTCTTATATTTTTTTTGAAAAATCATCTTTTATGTTACAAAATTAATTTTTTTGTTTAAACATTCATAATTTTTTTTTTTAAATCCATTTTTTGTCCAAATTATAATTACTTTGAAAACTAAAGTCTTGTTAAAAATCTATTTCTTTGGTTTAAAGTTTAACTAAAGATTTATAACTGAAGTTACAATTCTACTTTTTATTCAAAAAATGCAAATATTTATTTTAAAACAAGTTTTTTTATTGAAAATGATTGTTTAAAAAAATTGAAAACGTAACTATTTCAATTGAATATTCCATCATTTTGGTTAAAAATTCATCGTTTTGGTTAAAAACTATTTTTTTACCTGAAAATTTAACTGTTCAATTTTCGGTTAAAAGTTCATCTTTTTTGTTTACAATTCAAACTATTTTGTTGAAAATTTGTCTTTTTTAGTCAAAAATTCATCTTTTTGATTTAGAAGTCAACTTTTCCAGTTTAAGATAAAATTTTTTTAAATTAAAAAAAAAATACTTTTTCAAATTTTAAATTAATTTTTTTTTTTAATTGAAAACTCTTGCTTTTTTTTTACTGAAAATGTAACTTTTCCAATCAAATATTCCATTATTTTCGTTAAAAAATCATCTCATTGTTTAAAAATTTTTGTTTCAACTGCAAATTTAACTGTTCAATTTTTGGTTTAAAATTCATCCTTTAGTATAAAATCCAACTATTTGTATAAAAATTTGTATTTTCATTTGAAAGTTTAGCTTTTAGATTTACAATTCAACTATTCCAGTTTAAGATTGAAATTTGTTTTTAAATTAAAGTAACTAATTTTTCAAATTTTAAAATATATATTTTTTTTTGTAATTGAAAAAACTATTGTCTTTTTTTTCTTAAATCTGAAAATGTAAACATTCCATTATTTTCCTTAAAAACTCCATCTCTTTGATTAAAATTTATTTTTTAAACTGAATTTGTAATTTGTATTTGTTTAAAAATGGATCTTTTTTCGTTGAAAATCTATTTGAAAATTCATTTACTTTTTTTTTTAAATTCGTTCTTTTTTTTCTAGAAAATTTAAACTTTTTGGTTGAAAATTCAATTGTTTGGTTAAAATTGTATTTATTTATAATGTTGAAAGTACAATATTTTACTTGAAAAATTGCAGTAGTCACATAAATTTTCCATAAATATGCACTGATATTTAAGTACAAGAAGATAAAATAAAACTTATTTTCCAAGTTTATCTATTTTATTTGGAAAATCGAGAAATCAATAATATGATTTTAAACTCTTGTGTAATTATCAAATTAAATGGCATTTTTTCCCTCAGAATTTTAGTAGACACCCTAAGATTTATTTTAATTTTTTTTTTTTTTTTTTAATATTTACTATGTTAATTTGATGTTTTTGTTTCCAGTATCAGATATATAGTAACAGTAGTCGTAGAGCCACGCAGTACAGTGGTTCCTCCTCTGGATCAAATGGGGGAAGGACAGGAGTTCACGATTTCCCTCATCAGTTGGTTTCGGGAATTCTTTGTCCACCTCCTGGTTACCAAACGATGCCGAGTCCTGCAAAGCACGTTGTTGTCGCTCAGGTTGGTGTTAAACACTTTTATTTATTTATTTATTTCTTTATTTTTTTTGTCATTTATAAAACATTAAAAGTATTTTAGGATTTTTAGGAATTCTGAAATTATTTTGAAAGCCGTAATTGCAGGTTGAGAAATGAGGGTATTTTTTCAAAATAAATACACCATGCGAGATTAAAAATCAAGAACTCTGAAGCATTAGACGGTTTGAGACATAAAACCGAATATATTGAAAATATATTTATTTTTTTAAATTAAAATATGTTGAAATCTTTTTACATTTTTTTTTTGAGTCTTTGGAAATATTTGAAAAGTTTGTCAAATCTCTCGAAATTTATGTAAAATGTTTAGAATCTGAGCCAGCTTGTTTGAAATTGTCTGAAATATTTAAAAATCTTCAAAATATTTGCGAAATATTGATTTTTTTAAAAATCTTTTAAGTGTTTGGAAATCGTTCAAAACTGTGTGAGAATCTATTGAAATTTTTGTAAAATATCGAAAATTTTTTTTTAAATTATTTGAAATCTTTAGAATTTTCTGAAATCTTTTGACATTTTCTAAAGTCTTAAAAATTTTTGGAAATATTTGAAAGTTTTGCGAAATGTTTGAAATCTGTGAATTTTTCTGAAATATTTAGAAATCTTAAAAACAAATTTTTGAAGTCTGGAAATATATGAAAGCTTTGTGAAATCTATCGAAATTTATGTAAAATGTTTAGAATCTGAGCCAAGTTGTTCGAAATATTTAAAAATCTTAAAAATATTTGCGAAATATTGATTTTTTTAAAAATCTTTTAAATGTTTGGAAATCGTTGAAAACTGTGTGAGAATATATTGAAATTTTCGTAAAATCTCCAAAAATTAAAAAAAAATCATTTGAAATCTTTAGAATGTTCTGAAATCTTTTGACATTTTCTAAAGTCTTTAAAATTTTTGGAAATATTTGAAAGTTTTGCGAAATGTTTGAAATCTGTGAATTTTTCTGAAATATTTAGAAGTCTTAAAAACAAATTTTTGAAGTCTGGAAATATATGAAAGCTTTGTGAAAGCTATCGAAATTTGTGTAAAATGTTTAGAATCTTTACTAAATTGTTTGAAATTTTTGAAATTTTCTAATATATTTTTTAAAATCATAAAAATATTTGTGAAATATTCGAAAATATTTTTAAATCTTTTAAATGTTTGGAAATCTTTAAAATCTTTAAAAAATTTGGAAATATTTGAAACGTTTGCGAAAGCTATTAAAAATGTTTTTAAATACTTAAACCTTTGTGAAATTTATTTAAATTTTTGTAAAATGTTAAGAATCTTTTCCAAGTCATTTAAAATATTGGAAATTTTCTTAAATATTTTTTAATTTTTGTGAAATCTTAAAAATACTTTTTTTGAAATTTTCCAAAATATTTCTAAATCTTTGAAAATCGTTGAATCCTTTGTGCAATCTAAAATTGTTGTAAAATCTCTCAAATATTAAAATCTTAACAAAAATTTAATTTTTAGTTTCATCTTCATCATTTTCTGAAATCTTTTGTAATTTTTTTTTAATCCAAATTTTTGAAATCTTTGAAACCTTTGTGAAATCTATCGAAATATGTGTAAACAGTGTAGAATCTTTGATAAGTTGTTTGAAATCTTTGAAATTTTCTAACATATATTAAAATCTTAAAAATATTTGCGAAATATTCGAAAATATTTTTAAATTTTGATTTTTTTTTTAATCTTTCAAATGTTTGGAAATCTTTAAAATCTTTAAAAAATTTGGAAATATTTGAAACGTTTGCGAAAGCTATTAAAAATGTTTTTAAATACTTAAATCTTTGTGAAATCTATTGAAATTTTTGTAAAATCTCTCAAATATTTGTGAAATGATATTAAATCTTTCGGATTTTCTGAAATACTTTGAAATCTTTTAGAACTTAAAAAAAAGTTTAAATTTTTCAAATCGTTGATAAATTGTTTCAAATCTATGAAGTTTTCTGAAATATTTCAAAATCTTTCTGAAGTCCTACAAATTTTGCAAAATTTTCTAAATTATTTTGAAATATTTTGAAATCTTTATGAAATCTTCTGCAATATTGAAAATCTTAACAAAAATTAAATTTTTTGTTTCATTATCAACATTTTCTGAAATATTTTGTAATTTTTTTGAATCGAAATTTTTGGAAATCTTTGAAACCTTTGTGAAATCTATCGAAATATGTGTAAATTGTGTAGAATCTTTGATAAGTTGTTTGAAATCTTTGAAATTTTCTGACATATTTTAAAATCTAAAAAATATTTGCGAAATATTCGAAAATAATTTTAAATCTTGGTTCTTTTTTTTAATCTGTTAATTTTTCGGAAATCGTTGGTTGAAAACGTTTTTAAATACTTAAAATCTTTGATAAATTGTCTGAAATCTGTGAATTTTTATAAAATATATAGAAATCTTTTAACATTTTTTTTAAGCCTTCGAAATTCTCCTAAATATTTTTAATTCTTAAAAATACTTTTTTTTTAATCTTCTAAAATATTTTTAAATATTTGGAAATCTTGATTCATTTTAAAAATCTTCTAAGATATTCATAATTTTATTGGAAAATTCATCAGTTTAGTTAAAAATGTATCTTTTCATTTTAAATTAAACTATTTGGTTGAAATTTTATCTTTTTTTTTTAGTTAAAAATTCAACCTTTTGTTGAAAAGTCTTTATTTTTTGTAGATCTTTTTGTTTAATAATTCATGCTTTTGATAAAAAAATTTATTATTTTTTAAAAAATATTTTAAATATACATTTAAATTAAATATATCTGGGTTGTTTATTAAATTCAATTTTAAAGGCTTTGAATTCCTAACATTTGGTCATGAACTTTCAACAAAAAGAATGAATTTTTAATCGAATTTGGAATTCTTAATAAAAAAAAAAAAAACATTTTTCGACCAAGGATAATTTTTCAATAACGAAAAAAAATTCCAAACAACTTGTAGAATTTAGTAGCCAAAAGAAAAACACAAAGAACAAAAAAATAGTTTAATTTTAACCTTCCAAATTTTCAACCAAAAGATTAATTTACTACAAAATACTTAAATTTTCAACGAAATACTTGAAATTATAATAGTTAAATCTACGTAGTAATAAAATTTATATACTAAAATATAATAATGAAATTATTTAATTGATAAGATAATATAATATTTGTTTCTAAATAAAATTTCAATTTTAAATCAAGAACAGTTTAATTCAACCAAAAAAACTAAAGTCTTCAACAAAATAGTTGAATTTAAAAAAAAACAGATTAATTTTTTTAAAAGCATAATTTTGTACAAAAAATGTACATTTTCTACCAAAAAATACGAACTTTCAACTAAAAACGGTAAACTTCTTACAGCAGAAAAAAATTCAACTACAATGGAGATGAATATTCAAATAAAAAAATTAATTTTTAAAGTATAACTTTCAACTAAGCGAAGGAAATTTTAACAAAAAAGACGAATTTTTAATCAGCCAATGCGATTTTTCACTTAGGGAAGAATTTGCAATCAAGACAGAAAAACATTGCAGCCAAACTATTGAATTTTTAAACCAAAAAGACGATTTTTCTGAAAAAAAGTTTAATGTAAACATAATAGCTGAATTATCACCTTAAAAAGACGAATTTTCTATAAAACGGTTGAATAAAAAAAATTAATTTTTGATCAATTAAAACTTTTAACTAAATAGATGAACTTTCAAGAAAACTGACAAATATTTAACAAAAAAATTGAATTCTCAACTAAAAAATACCACTTTTTAATCAAAGAAGACGCAGGTTTCAGTCAAATTGTGAAATATAGGCCAAAAAGACGAATTTTCTACAAAAACACTTGATTTTTAAATCCTTTATTTTTTAACCGGGAATTAAAAAAATATATTTAATTCCATTCAAGTTTGATTTCAACAGTTTGAAAAAAATAATTAATTAAATTGCTATATGTTCAAATTATTTTATTTAGTTTACAATGCATTATTTATTAATAAATTATTATATTCAAATTCATTAAATTTTAGATATTGTTTCAGTCTAAAATTTACATTTTTTTAATCAAGAAAAAGATCAATTGTTTAATATTTAGAAATACTTGACTGATCATTCAAATCAGTAACGAGAAAACAACTTTTCAAAACTAAAAAAAAAAACTGAAAATTTAAATTTTTCTATTTGAAAACTTTTAATTTGTAAGTAAAATTGCCGGATCAAGATGTATGAATAAAAATGGAACACCTATTATTTCTAGAAAAAAAATCGAGTAAGTTGAAGAGATATTTCGAAAATATTTCCTCAAGATTCATAGGAAAATTGAAAGCAATTTAGAAAAAAAATTAATGTGAAAAGAATCAATAAAAAGATGTACAAAATTGTTTAGAAGTTCTAAAATATGTACATTTTTTAAGATTTTGAAATAAAATTGTGAAACTTTTTAAGGATTTATAAACTATTTTAAATCTAAGTAATTTAACTTCTAATTTAAGAAGTGTTCAGTTCATAAACAAATTGCAATCGCGCAATTATTAATCTTTCTAGCTAAAAATTGCTTAAAATGATTTGCAGCTCGGATTTTATTACTTCAAATGAATTTTTTTTTTGCTTTGAGTTCGAATCTTTTAATTTCATTGATCGTGGAAAATTAAATTAATTATATTTTAAATTTAAGTGAAAAGTGAGAAAAATGGGAAAAATATATAAATGACTGTGAAACCTGCAATAAATAAATGGGAATTTATTTATTTTTGTTGAAAATTCGATTATTCTTTTTGGTAGAAATTGATCTTCTTGTTAAAAAAAAACAATCTTTTTTTGTTCAAAATTATTTTTTTCAACTGAAAATTTAACTATTCCATTTTTGGTTATAAATTGATCCTTTTTATTTTAAAATTTAATCACTTGACGCAAAATTCATTTATTCCAGCTAAAGATTCATAATTTTAGTTAAAATTTAACCATTTATTTAAAAAATTGTAAATATTTATTTGGAAATTAGTTTTTTTTTATCTTGAATTTTTTTTCTTTTAATTGAAAATGTACCTATTTCAATTGAATATTCAAGAATTTTAGTTGAAAATTCATCTCTGGTTGAAGATTAATTTTATTAACTAAAAATTTAATCAGTCAATTGTTGCTTGAACATTGCTCCTTTTTAGTGTTTAAATTTGAACTATTTATGGTTAAAATTTGTCTCCTTTTGTTGAAAATTCTTGTATTTTGTTGAAAAATCGTATTTTTTGTTAGCAAATTAATTTTCTTATTTGAAAATTCATCATCTTATTTGAAAATTTCATTATTCCGGTTAAATATTCATAATTTTATTTGGAAATTCATTTTTCTTTTTAAATAAAACTACTTGATTGTTTTCTGTTTTTATTTATTTGAAAATTAGTTTTTTGAATTGAAAATTTAACTATTCCATTTTTGGTTGAAAATTGATTATTTTTAGTGGAAAATTGAACTATTTGGTTGAAAATTTGTCTCTTTCAATTGCCAATTTTTGTATTTTTTTTTTAAATTCTTTTTTTTTGTTAGAAAATTAATTTTCTTGTTTGAAAATTTAAGTATTCCGGTTAAATATTCACAATTTTTTTGGAAATTATTATTTTTTTTTTTAAATAAAACTATTTGGTTTAGAGTTAAACGTTTTCTTGAAAAATTCAGCTTTTTGATTTAAAATTCAGCTATCAAGTTAGAGGTTCATCATATAAGTTAAAATTCAACTCTTTCTTACAAAATTATAAATATTTGTATGGAAATTAGTTTTTTTATTGAAAATAAGATTTTTTTCAAATTGAAAATTTATTTATTCCAATTGAATATTCAATGAGTTTAGTTAAAAATTCATATTTTTGGCTGAACATTAATTTTATTAACTAAAAATTTAACTATTCATAATTTTATTTGGAAATTCATTTTTTTTATTTTAAAAAATACTACGTGGTTGAAAGTTTAACGTGTTCATTAAATTTTTTTGTTTGTTAAATTCATCGATTAAATTAAGGATTCATCACTTTAGTTTTTAATCTGCACTATGCAACATTTTAGGACCTAGAAATTAATCAATTTCTGTTTTTATTTGTTTGAAAATTAGTTTTTTTCAATTGAAAATTGAACTATTCCATTTTTGGTTGAAAATTTTTTTTTTTTTTTAGTTTAAAACTCAACTATTCCAGTTAAATATTCATCTTTTTAGTTAAAATTCAACTCTTTATTAAAAAATTGTAAATATTTATTTGAAAATTAGTTTTTTTTATTCAAAATAAGATTTTTTTAAATTTAAAATTTATTTATTTCAATTGAATATTCAATGATTTTAGTTAAAAATTCATCTTTTTCGATGAACATTAATTTTATTAACTAATGATTTAACTATTCATAATTATATTCGGAAATTATTTTTTATTGTTTGTTTAAAATTCATCATCATCATTCAGTTAAAAATTCTTGTATTTTGTTCAAAAATCTTTTTTTTTTTTGTTAGAAAATTAATTGTTTTGTTTGAAAATTTAAGCATTCCGGTAAAATATTCATAATTTTTCTGGGAAATTCATTTTTTTGTTTTAATAAAATGACTGGGTTGAAAGTTAGACGTTTTCTTTCAAAATTGATCATTTTGATTTGAAATTCAACTATTTATTTTTAAAAATAATAAATATTTATCTGGAAATTAGATTTTTTTTATTGAAAATTAGTGTGTTTTCAATTGAAAACGTACCTGTACCAATTGAATATACAATATTTTAGTTGTATTTTATGTTTGAAAATTTAAGTATTCCGGTTAAATATTCATAATTTTTTTTTGGAAATTAATTTTTTTAATAAAGACTATTTGGTTGAAAGTTAAACGTTTTCTTTAAAAATTCACCTTTTTTATTTAAAATTCATCTATTCCAGTAAATTTATCTCTTTAGATGAACATTAATTTTACCAACTAAAAATTTAACAATTCAATTTTTGGTGGAAAATTGATCCTTTTTAGTGTAAAATTGAACTATTTGGTTGAAAATTGGTCTCTTTCAGTTGAAAATTCTTGTATTTTTTTTGTTAGCAAATTAAATTTCTTATTTGAAACTGCACCTATTTCAATTAAATATTTAATCATTTTAGTTGAAAATTCATCTCTTTGGTTAAAAATTAATTTTAATAACTGAAAGTGTAATTGTTAGTTGAAAATTGATCCTTTTTAGTTTAAAATTGATCTCTTTCAGTTGTAAATTCTTGTATTTTGTTGAAAAATTGTGTTTATTGTTTGCAACTCAATCTTATTATTTGAAAATTTAAGTATACCGGTTAAATATTTATAATTTTATTTGAAAATTCTTTTTTTTTTGTAATAAAAGTATTTGATTGAAAGTTAAACGTTTTCATGAAAAATTCACCTATTTTATTTAAAATTCATCTATACCAGTAAATTTATCTCTTTTGATGAACATTAATTTTACCAACTAAAAATTTAACTATTCAATTTTTGGTGGAAAATTGATCCTTTTTAGTGTAAAATTGAACTATTTGGTTGAAAATTGGTCTCTTTCAGTTGAAAATTCTTGTATTTTGTTGAAAAATCGTATTTTTTGTTGTTAGCAAATTAAATTTCTTGTTTGAAAATTTAAATATCCCTAATAAATATTCATAATTTTATTTGGAAATTAATTTTTTTAATTTTTTTAATAAAGCTACTTGGTTGAAAGTTGAACGATTTCGTTAAAAAATCATCTTTTTGGTTTAAAATTAAACTATTCCAGTTAATTAAACTCTTTAATAGAAAACAATAATAAATATTTATTTGGAAATTAGTTTTTTAAAATTGAAAATGAGTGTTTTTTAAATGAAAAATTTACCTATTTCAATTGAATATTTAATCATTTTAGTTGAAAATTCATCTCTTTTGTTAAAAATTAATTTTAATAACTGAAAGTGTAATTGTTAGTTGAAAATTGATCCTTTTTAGTTTAAAATTTATCTCTTTCAGTTGTAAATTCTTATATTTTGTTGAAAAATTGTGTTTATTGTTTGCAACTCAATCTTATTATTTGAAAATTTAAGTATACCGGTTAAATATTTATAATTTTATTTGAAAATTCTTTTTTTTTTGTAATAAAAGTATATGATTGAAAGTTGAACGTTTCCGTTGAAAATTGATATTTTTTGTTTAAAATTAATGTTAGAGTTTTGAAGTTGGACTCGGCAACATTTGAGGACCTAGAAATGAATTAAATTCTGTTGTTACTTTTGTTTCTAGCCACCACAGTCACAACAGGCGCCTTTGCAAATCCAACCCTCTATTATTTCCCAACAAGCGGTTGCCGCCGCGGCAGCTGCTGCTCAACAACAATACGCAGCGGTACCGGTTTCTATGGTAGAATCTGGTCGACAAATGTTACTAACTGTAAGTCTAAAAATCCATAATAATTGTATGCAAATATGCCAGCCAAACTTAAATATCAAGTACAAAAGAGAAAGCTTTTAAACAATTGTGCAAAATTTATAGCAATCGGAGTTTAAATGCGAGAAGTAAATAATAATTAAAAAGAAAAATAAATACAATATAATGTTTTAAATAAACAATTAAAAAATAGAATAATTTCTTGTTTTGTATAGTAGAAAAATTTGGATACGCAGGAAGTTAAACAATTTAATTATATACTACAAGATCGGCAGATTTAAATATAATATTGTTACAGTTTTTATTTTGAATCATTTGGATTTATTTTGGAAATAAAAATTTAATTATTTTGTTGAGAATTCGCTTAATTTTTTTCTTGATATTTGATCTTTTTTAGTTGAAAATTTATGTATTTTGTTGATTATTCATCTGTTTTGTAGAAAACTAATCTTCTGTCTTGAAATTTCAAATTCTTGGTTGAAAATTCATTTCTTTGCTGGAAAATTTAAATATTTTGCCAAAAAAATTTTTTTTGTTTTTAAAAATTCATTTGCTTCCCTGAAAATGTCACCATTCCATTTTTGGTTAAAATTTGATTTTTTAAATTCAAAATTGACCTTTTCGGGTTAACAAGTAATTTTTTTGTTTAGAAAATTATTATTTTTATTTAAAAATTAATCCTTATTTGGTAAAAATGCAACTGTTTTTAATTTAAAATTAAAATCTTATTTTGTGGGAATATTAAATATTACATGTTTCGTTGAGAATTCATTTTTTTTAGATGAAGAATTCACTGCTTGGTTTAGAATTAAACTACTAGTCAGAAATTAACTTTTTTTTTTGATTCGGTATAAAGTTAAACTATTTGGTTGAAAATTAACTATATATTTGAAAATTCAACTAAATTTCTTTTAAAATAAAAATTTTAAATAAAAATTTCTTTCATTTATTTTTTTAAACTGAAAATTTAGCAATTCCAAATTTTGTTGAAAATTTATCTTTTTTATTTAAAAATTCATGTATTTTTAGGCTGTGTTCGCTTTTTTTGGCTGAAATGTAATTCTTGGTTATCAATTTTAATAAATTTTTAAAATCTTTTTTTGTTTAAAATATCAAATACCAAAATTTTCTCTCAAAATTGATCTTTTTTCAAATGAAAATTTAATCAGTCGGGTGAAAGTTCGATTTTTATTTAAAATTAATTTTTTGGTTGAAGATCCATCACTTTAATTTAAAATTCGCCTCTGGTTAGAAATATATATTTTTTACTGAAAGTTTAACTAAAAATGTAACTATTTGATTTAAATATTTCATGAATTTTGTTGAGAAATCACGTCTCTGGTTGAAAATAATTTTTTTAAACAAAAAATTTGACTTCAATTTTTGGTTGAAAGATTATCTTATGAAAATAACCATTCCAATAAAATGTTTCATCATTTTTAGTTTAAAATTCATCTGTTTGGTTATATTATTATTTTTTAACTCAAAATTGAACTATTCATTTTTTGGTTTCCAATTTATATTTTTCAGTTGAAAATTTGAAAATTTTGTCTTTTGGGTAAAAATTAATTCGTTTATTTCCGATTGTAGATATTCCATTCTTTTTTTGTTTGAATTAAACTGTTTTTTATTGAAAATGAAAACATTTTTGTTTGAGTAGATACCCTCATTTTGTAAAAAAATTCTTCTGCTGGTATAAAATTAATCTTTTTGGTGAAAGATTCATCTATCAAAAACTCAATTGTTTCTCTTTTGTTTGTAAATTCGTCTTTTTGGTTTGAAATTTCGGGACATCTGAAAAATCCCGAAAAATAAAATTCCCCACACTGTGAAATTCTCGAATTCGAAAATTTCCCGAATGATAAAATTTGCGAATAATAAAATTGGCGAAAAATAAAAATACGGAATTCTAAAATTAACTACTTATTTAAAAATGTAACTTTTTTGTCGAAAATTTGTTTCTTTTTTGGGTGAACATTAATTTTTTAACCGTAAATTAAATTATTCCACCTTTGGTTGAAAATTGATTTTTTGTAGTTTAAAATTGAACTATTTGTTTGAAATTCATATTTTTAAATTAAAAATTCATGTACTTTTCTGATCATTCATATTTTTTAAGATTTATTATTTTAGTTGAAAATTTATCCATTTGCTCAAAAATGTAACTATTTTGATAGAAATTCGTTTTTCTTTTTTGAAAATATAACGATTACTTTTTTGGTTGAAAATTCTTCTTTTTTGGTAGAAAATTAATATTTATGGTTAAAAATTAAACTACTTTAGTAGAAAATTAAATAATTGTGTTAAAAATTAAACTATTTAAAAATTTGACTATTTCTTTGAAATTTTGTCTTTTTTCGGTAAACATTATTTCATTTATTTACGATTATAGATATTCCATTTTTTGTTTAAAATTTTTCCTTTTTAATTTGAAAATTCAACAATTTTTTTTTCTTGTTGTAAATTCGTCTTTTTGGCTTGAAATTACGGGACGACTGAAAATTCCCGAAAAATAAAATTCCCGAATAATAAATTTTTTGAAAAATAATAGTACCGAATTGGAAAATTCCCGAATAATAAAAGTGCCGAAAAATAAAAATACTGTATGGGAAAATTCTCGAATAATAAAATTGCCGACTTATAAAATTCACGACATTTTATAAAATTACCGAATTAAAAAATCCCCGAATTATAAAATTCATGGCAGTTAATAATATTACCGAATTGGAAAATTCCCGACCGAAAAATGCAAACTTATAAAATATCCGCATTGGAAAATTCACGAAATTAAACATTACAAATAATTTGTAAAAATAATATTTCATTATTTTATTTGTAATCAATAAAATATATTTATAAACAATATTGTAATTGTTTAATTTCAGCAATTTTTCAATTTGCATATTTTAAATTGCAGAAAAATAAAAATACTTAATTGGAAAATTCCCGAATATTAAAATTTCCAAATAATAAAATTCATGAAAGTTTATAATATTACCGAATTGGAAAATTTCCGAATAATAAAATCCCCGACAGAAAATTGCCGAATTATAAAACATCCCAATTGGAAAATTCAAGAAATTAAACAATTACAATTTGTTTATAAATATATTTTATTGATTATAAAAACAATAATGAAATATTATTTTTAATTTTTTAAATTTCGAATATTCTTTGAATTCAAAATAACAATAATTTTAAATAAAATATTTCTGGATGACACATTTTTGTAATTTCGCATAGACTTTGAAAAAAAAATATAAAAAGCGTTCGCAAAAATCGAAGTTGTCAAAAAATCCAATTTTCAAGTTAAAACAAAAATAGATTTTAGCTTGCAGCTACTGAATTGCTGAATTCATACACTGCAATGAATAAAATATATTTACCAAAAAATTGTAATGGTTTAATTTCTTGAATTTTCCAATTCGGATATTCTATAATTCGGGAATTTTCTGACGGGTATTTTATTCTTCGGAAATTTTATAATTCGGAAATTTTATTATTCGAGAATTTTATTATCCGGGAATTTTCGAATTGAATATTTTTATTTTTGGGCAATTTTATTATTCGCTAATTTTAATATACGGGAATTTTCCAATTCATTATTTTTATTTTTCGGACATTTTATTATTTGCGAATTTTATTATTCGGGAATTTTATAATTCGGTAATTTTCTATCGGGAATTTTGCAATTCGGTAATCTTATTAACTGTCGTGAATTTTATGGGACGACTGAAAAATCCCGAAAAATAAAATTCCCGACACTGTTAAATTCCCGAATTAGAAAATTTTCGTTTAATCGAATTCGCGAATAATAAAATTGCCGAAAAATAAAAATACCGAATTTGAAAATTCCCGAATAATAAAATTTTCCAATAGTAAAATTTCAGAATTATAAAATTCCCGAATAATAAAATTCTCGACAGTTTATAATATTACCGAATTGGAAAATTCCCGAATAATAAAATCCGCGACAGAAAATTGCCGATTCATATAATATCCGAATTGGAAAATTCCCGAATTTTAACAATTAGAATTTTTTAAAATATATTTTATTGATTACAAATACAGCAATAAGACATTAGTTTCAAAAATTATTTTTAACATTTAAGATTTCGAAGCTTATTTCTTGAATTTAAAATAGCAATAATTTAAAATAAAATATATCTAGGTAACGCATGCTTTTTTAATGTTCATAGTATTTGAAAAAATACAAAAAGCGTTCGCAAAAATAAAA
>NC_046659.1:125340851-125348235 GCF_010883055.1 Belonocnema kinseyi | reverse complement strand
TAAATTTTATTTTTGCGAACGCTTTTTATATTTTTTCAAATACTGTGAACATTAAAAAAACATGCGTTACCTAGAAATATTTTATTTTAAATTATTTCTATTTTTAATTTAAAAAATAAGCTTCGAAATTTTTAATGTTAAAAATAATTTTTGAAACTAATATCTTATTGTTGTATTTGTATTCAATAAAATATATTTATAAAAAATTCTAATTGTGAAAATTCGGAAATTTTCCAATTCTGATATTTTATAAATTCAAATACTGTGAACATTAAAAAAACATGCGTTACCTAGAAATATTTTATTTTAAATTATTTATATTTTTAATTTAAAAAATAAGCTTCGAAATTTTAAATGTTAAAAATAATTTTTGAAACTAATATCTTATTGTTGTATTTGTATTCAATAAAATATATTTATAAAAAATTCTAATTGTGAAAATTCGGAAATTTTCCAATTCTGATATTTTATAAATTCAAATACTGTGAACATTAAAAAAACATGCGTTACCTAGAAATATTTTATTTTAAATTATTTCTATTTTTAATTCAAAAAATAAGCTTCGAAATTTTAAATGTTAAAAATAATTTTTGAAACTAATATCTTATTGTTGTATTTGTATTCAATAAAATATATTTATAAAAAATTCTAATTGTGAAAATTCGGAAATTTTCCAATTCTGATATTTTATAAATCGGCAATTTTCTGTCGCGAATTTATATTATTCGGGAATTTTCCAATTCGGTATTTTTATTTTTCGGCAATTTTATTTTTCGGCAATTTTCCAATTCGGTATTTTCATTTTTCGGTAATTTTATTCTTCGTGTATTTTTATATTTGGGAATTTTCCAAATAGGTATTTTTATTTTTCGGCAATTTTATTATTGGCGAATTTTATTTTCCGCAATTTTTCAATTCGGTATTTTCATTTTTCGGTAATTTTACTATTCGTGTATTTTTATATTTGGGAATTTTCCAAATCGGTATTTTTATTTTTCGGCAATTTTATTATTCGCGAATTTGATTATTCGGGAATTTTCTAATTCGGGAATTTTATTTTTCGGGATTTTTCAGTCGTCCCAATTTTATTATTTGAGAATTTTCCAATTCGAGAAAATTGTCTTTATGGAATTTTATTAATCGAGAATTTTCTAATTTTGGAATTTTACAGTGACGGTAATTTTATTTTTCGGGATTTTTCAGCTGTCCCAAAATATCAATAAACTTTTGTTGAAAATACAACTGCATGTATTGTGCTGATAATATTGCTGTTTAATTTATCGACACGGATTTAAATTCTCAAGAAGAATTGGAAGAAAACAGTTTCTTTTTCTCCATTTTCGAGAAATTATCTCGAGAATCAGAGAGATATATAAGATAAACAATGACAGTTGAATTTAAGGCATTTGTTTGATCGTTTGAGGTGATATTTTTCTCTGTAAATTACAGAATGCTGTGCAAACCTCTTGGCCTGGCGGGAGCCGGCAAATGGCAGCAATTGTGCCTTCGTGGCAACAGTTACCACCTCAACACGCGACAATTCAACAGCCACTTCTCAGTGATGCTGGCGACTGGGGCAGGCCTCTTATCGTCGACAGTTCTGCCATTCTACAGGTAAGATTAGTTCTAATCATTCTGTACTTTTTAAAACCCTTGCATTTGTTTACGAATCTCGTTTTTTTGCCCACCCCCTCTTCTAAATCCAAATTTCTCCGAGAAAAAGCCAAATTCAAGGATCACAGTCTCTTTCCCTTTTCACCTGATGCGCCCCCTTTTCCCCCTTTCTCCTTGAATTTGAGAAATCTTCTAGAACAAATAAGATATAGAATCTTGACCTCGTTTCCCACTTTTTCTTTTTTCTCTCTCTCTCTCGTTCTCTCTCTCTCTCTCTCTCTTTTTTTTTTGACAAGGTTTCGTATCGTTTTTGAAGAATCATGAATGGAATATTTAGGAGATTTTTTTATTCCTTTTTCCTCGATTCTATTGAGAAATTAAATCCGAAAGATAAATATATAGTTTTGTAGGAATGTTCCGAAAATAGGAAAAATAAGGAGATTTTTTCAGATGACCAATATTTTAAACGAAAATTTTGCACTTTTATAAAAAAAATGGAGTAATTTTTGAAGAAATAGTTGAATTTTCAACCATAAGGATGAATTTCAATCCAGAAGATTAAATTTCTACCAAAAAGACGAATTTTCAAGAAAGAAAAAAAATATTTTACCCAATTATTAAACTTTCAAGTTAAAAAAGGCGTATATTTTGTTGAAATCTCTAGTTTTTGGTAAAAAATTAATCTTGTTTGTTGAAAATTTATCAATTTGGCTAAAGATTCAAGTATTTTGTTAAAAATGCATTTTTTTTTAGTTTAATTCAGTTAGTTCAAATTTATTTTATTTTTTTAACTGAAAATTTAGCAATTCCAAATTTGATTGATAAATTTTTAAATCTTTTTTTGGTTAAAATATCAAATACTAAAATTTTCTCTCAAAATTGATTGTTGCAATTTTTGAGGCTTTACGCTTTGGCATTTTTTTTTGCTGGGTGTACTCGAAAATTCCCAGGATGACAATGCGGTTACGGAGTCGTTGGAAATTTTTTATAGAAAAACTATGCGCTTTTCGGAAAATTTGTCAAGAATAAAAAGTTCTTGTAATCAGCCGAGGAATACGCCTGAATTTTTCCGGAGCGTTTTGAGCAAAATTTTGAATTATGCAAAAATTGTTCATATGCAAAATCCAAAATTTTGCTCAAAACGCTTCGAAAAAATGCAAGCGTATTCCTTGGCTGATTACAAGAACTTTTTATTCTTGATGATTTTTCCGAAAAGCGCATCGTTTATTGTAAAAAAATTCATGAATGTTTTCACAAAAATTTTGCCATTAAGACGCCATTTTGAAAACACTAAAACGAAAAATCGATCTTTGAACCATGGATTCTCAAAGTTTAGACATTTATTCCACCGGTTAGTGAGATTCCAGGTTAATTACAGACTCGAAAAGCTTTGGAAAATGGTTCACAAAAAAAATAGGCACGAAAAATCACGTTTTTTTTGTTGTTCAAACTGCATTTTGGGATAATAAATAAATTTTTTGAGGAATTTCATTGGCACCGTCGGAAAGAGGAGATCTCAAGCAATAAAAATATATGTGTCTCAATTTTTTCTAGTGTCGAATAGTCTTAGTTATTGGCCGTTGAAAAGCAGTGTACCGGTAGTGACGTTTTGGCCGTTTAAGGGTTATTTTAAAATTCGTCTCTGGCTAGAAATATTTTGTTTTTTACTGAAAGGTTAACTAAACATGTAACTATTCGATTTAAATATTTCATGAATTTTGTTGAGAAATCACGTCTCTGGTTGAAAATTATATTTTTAAACAAAAAATTTGACTTCAATTTTTGTTTGAAAATTTCGTCTTTTTTGGGTAAAAATTAATTCGTTTATTTGCGATTGTAGATATTCCATTTTCGGTTAAAAAATTTTCCTTTTTAATTTGAAAATTCAATAATTTGGTAGAAAACAATTGACCACTTATTTGAAAACTTAACTATTTGGTTGAAATTCATATTTTTGAATTAAAAAGTCATGTATTGTGTTGATAATTCATTTTTTTTAACGATTTATAATTTTAGTTAAAAATCTATGCCTTTGTTGAAAAATGTAACCATTTTAATAAAAATTCGTTTTTCTTTTTTGGGAATTCATTTGCTTTATTCAAAATATAACTGTTCCTTTTTTGGTTGAAAAGGCATCATTTTTTGTTGAAAATTAATTTCTTTTTATAACTTTTTTTGAAAGAAAAAATATTTTAACCAAATTATTAAACTTTCAAGCCAAAAAAGGCGAAATTTCGACAAAATAGTTGAATTTTTAACCAAATGTTTTGAATTTTCCACGAAATTTAAAAAATTTCAAACCAAAAGACGAATTTCCTACGAAACGGTTTCAGCAAATTCAATTAATTTTTAAAGTTATTGAGAAGTTTTGAAAAAATTTCAGAAATAAAGCTAAATTTGAAACAATTTTAAAACTACTTCTAGATTTCTCAAGATTTTGAAATACAATTTTAAAGTTTTTCAAGGATGCTTAAACTATTTAAAATGAAAATAATTTTAATTCTATTTTAAGAGCTTTCAAGTTGAAGAAAATGTAAATTTTAAAAATATTTATTGGCCTAAAATAACTGAATAATATAATTTTGACAATTTTTACAGTTCATTGATTTATTATTTAATTTAGACTATTGAAAATGTTAACTCGGATTTATATTTTTGGTACTTAATTTAAATCTTTGAACTCGATAATTCATGAATGTTAAAAATTCTGAATTTTGCTGTTTAAATTCATTGAACTTGGAATTATTCAGTTGAAAAGTCTTAGTAATTTCCAGTTTATACGTGTAAATTATTGAACAATTCAATAGCAAATTTTTGAAATTAAAAACTTTTAAACTTCAATTTTAAAAGTTAAAAATTCAAGAGTTCCACTTTGAATGCTTTAGTTTCTTGTCTATTTTTTATTGCTTGTACTTTTACTGTTTAGCTTTAGATTTCGATTTTTAAAATTTTATTCACCGGAAAAAATATTTGCGAACCGGGGGAAAACCGGGAATTTGGTAACCAAATTTCTAAACATTCAATCCCAAAAACAGGGAAATTCTACAAAAAAAAAAAAGAATTTTTCACTCGAAAACAGGAATATAAAAAAAATGTTATTCTCGACCAAACATTTGAATTTTGAACCAAATTGTTGAAATTTCATATATAAAATACCTTTTTTCGATATACATGTTCAATTTTTAAATTGAAAATATGAATTTTCAATCAAATATTTTAATTTTGAACCGAATAGTTAAATTTTCCACAAAGTTCTTAAAATTTCTAATGTTTAACCCAAAAATTCGAATTTTCAACCAAATAATTAACTTTTAAACCAAATAATAAAATTTGTAACCACAAAGTATGAATTTCTTAACGAAAAAATAAATAGTTGGTACTGACACCGAAAAAATTCAATTTAAAATAAAAAAAGCAGTCGAATTCAACTCCAAAATAAAAGTTTTCTACTAAAAAATATAAATATCTACCAATTTTTTAAATTTTCAACCCAAAAAGTAGAATTTTCTGCAAAAGAGTTTTTATTTTTAAATAATGAATTTCCGACGAAAAATGTATAAGTTGATGTTCCAAATGTAAAGGATTTGAATTAAAAAAAAAAAAAAACAGTCGAATTGATTTTTCAATAAAATTTAAATTTTTAACGTATTTTTTGTTGCAATTTTATATTTTTGGGTGAAAATTCAACTATTGGGTTGAAAATTAATATTCTTTATTTAAAAATTAAACTAATTTTTTGAACATTTATGTGATTTGTTGAAAATTTGTTTTTTTTTTTAGAAATTAATATTATTCGCTGAAAATTCGTCTTTCTGGTAGTTATAAAATTCAAAAATTCCAGTTGAAGTTTCATAAAATTTGTTTTCCAGTTCAAATGGTAATAATTTAAATGTAAATTTGTATTTTTAAATTAAAAATTAATTTCTTTAGTTGTAAAATGAGCTAGTTGATTGAAAACTTTTTTTTTCTTTTGACGAAAAGAAATGTTTTTATCGAAAATTTTATTTTTTTTATTTAAGAATAAATTTTTACCGTAAATTTTTTAAAGAATTTTGAAAGGCAAAGGAATTTAAGTTATTCAAAAGAATAAAAAATGTTTCCTCGGAAAGTTGAAAATGATTTTTTAGTTTGAAAAATGTATTTTAAGAGGTTATTCAGAAATATTTAGAAAGATTTACAGGATTATCAAAAATAAATGTGAAAGATTTTAAGGACATTTTTTTTATTTGGCAGGATTAAAAAAAATATTAGGAAATTTGTTAGGAAAAATTTGAATCATTTTAAAAGATGTTTAGAAGTTCTGATAAAATGTTAAAAATAATTTAAAAGTTGAAAAAATCTAAAACAATATGTTAATGTTTCAAGATTTAAAAATAAAATTTGGAAGCATTTCAAGGATTTCTAAAGTATTTAAAATAAAAATAATTTAACTTTTAATTTAAGAAGTGTTTAGATTAAGATTGATTGAATTTTCGGTGCAACGGAAAAGTTTTACCAATTTTCAATAAATAAAAAAAAAGAATTTTCAATGAAATAATTCAGTTTTCAATTCAAAAGATGAATTTTCTAGCAAAATAAATGCAGTTTCAACAAAATGTATCAATTGTCAGTTGAAAAAAAAAATAAATTTACAAACCATAACTATAACAGTTCAGTTTTTAGTCAGAAAAGTAAATTTTAAACAAAACAAAATACGAGTTTTCAGAAAAATTAAATAACTTTCAACTAAAAATTTAAATTTTCAACTAAAAAGAATAGTTGAAATTTCTACAAAACAGAAAATTTTTTAGCGAAAAAGATTACATTTCTATTAAAAAGAGGAAAATTTTCCGTGAAAAATGAAATAGTTAGTGATTTTTCAACTAAAATTATAAAGCTTCAACTAAAAAAATTCTAATTTTTAACCAAATGCTTTTGAATTTTCAACTAAAAAGATACATTTTCTACTAAAAATAAATTACATAAATTCTCAGTTAGTAAAATAAATTTTCAACCAAAAAAGAAACGATTTTTCAAGCAGATAGTTAAACTTTCATACACAGAAATTAATTTTTCACCGAAAAGATGAATCAACAAATAGTTAAATTTTCACTTAAAACAGATATATTTTGAACTTGAAATGGAATAATTAAAGTAAATAAATAATTAAATTTCTCTCAAGAAAGATCAATTTTCTGCCAAAAAATGGAAACCATTTTTAGTTAAAAAAAGTTAATTCTAAATAAGGAAACATAATTTTTCAACAAATAAGATGAATTTTCAACCAAATATTAAAATTTTTTAATGTTTCTAACCCAAAAGAGGAATTTTTCACTAACAATTTGGAATATTCTCAGAAAAAGTTGAATTTTCAATAAAACACAGACATTTCAAAACAAACAATTGTATTTTCAATATAAATTTTGAACCAAACATATAAGAGTTAAATTTTCAGATAAAACAATTAATTAGTTCCACGTCCAATTAAGTAGTTGGATTTTCAACCAAAAAGGATGATATTTTAATGAAACAAGTGATATTTAATATTCCAACCGAAAAGGATGTTATCTTTATACCAATAATAGTTGAATTCAAGCAAAAAACATGAATTTTTAAGAAAATAGTTTCTGAATCCTCATGTTTGCGATTTTAACCATAATAATAAAATTAACTTCAACCTTAGTTTTTCGAAAATTCCCTAAGTCTATCAGGTTTTTCCAGACATTTATGATGACTTTCTGGTTGTTTGGATGACTTTCAGAATGATTTTATAAACACGTATGTTATAATT